>NW_026894233.1:0-164807 GCF_032452875.1 Bos javanicus | reverse complement strand
ATGCACTGATCATGTGGCTGATCATGCACTGATCACGTGGCTGATCATACACTGATCACATGACTGATCATGCACTGATCACGTGACTGATCATGCACTGATCACGTGGCTGATCATGCACTGATCACGTGGCTGGATCACACTGATCACGTGACTGATCATGCACTGATCACGTGGCTGATCATGCACTGATCACGTGACTGATCATGCACTGATCACGTGGCTGATCATGCACTGATCACGTGACTGATCATGCACTGATCACGTGTCTGATCATGCACTGATCACGTGGCTATCATGCACTGCTCACGTGGCTGATCATGCCATGATCACGCAGCTACCATGTACTGGTCACATGACTGATCATGCACTGATCACGTGACTGATCATGCAGTGATCACGTGGCTATCATGAACTACTCACGTGGCTGATCATGCAATGATCATGTAGCTACCATGTACAGTCACGTGAATGATCATACACCCATCAGGTGACTGATCATGCACTGATCACGTGGCTATCATGCACTGATCACGAGACTGATCATGCACTGTTCACGTCTATATCATGCACTGATCACATGACTGCCCGTGCACTGATCACGTGGATGATCATACACTAATCTTGTGACAGATCATGCACTGATCACGTGGCTGATCATGCACTGATACCGTGACTGAGCATGGACTGATCACATGACTATCATGTAGTGATCACGTGACTTAATGGCGCTGATCATGTGACTGATCATGCGCTGATCATGTTTGCTATCATACACTGATCATGTGCCTCTGGAGGCAATAAACAAAGAGCTGAGTAGGCACGAATCAAACAGTCAGCAGGCAATAATCATGGAACTCAGGTGTGAGGAATCATGCTGCTCAGCTGGCAATAATCAAGCAGCTGAGCAGGCAGGAATTACGCAGCACAGCTGGCAATTGTCAAGCAGATGACAGGCAGGAATCGTGCAGCTCAGCTGGCAATTGTCAAGCAGATGAGCAGACAGTAATCACGCAGCTCAGCAGGCCCAGATCACGTGACTGAGCATGCACTGTTCACGTGGCTGATCATACACTGATCACGTGATGATCATGCACTGATCACTTGGATATCATGCACTGATCACGTGGCTGATCATACACTGTTCACGTGTCTGACCATGCACTGATCACGTGGCTGATCATACACTGCTCACGTAACTGATCATGCACTGATCACGTGGCTATCATGCACTGATCACGTGGCTGAACATGCACTGTTCACGTGGCTGATCACACACCTGTCACGTGACATATCATGCACTGATCACGTGGCACTCATGCACTGATCACGTGGCTGATCATACTCTGCTCACGTAACTCATGCACACATCACGTGGCTATCATGCACTGCTCACGTGGCTCGTCATGGAATGATCACGTAGCAACCATATACTGGTAACGTGACTGATCATGCAAAGATCATGTAAATGATCATGCACTGTTCACGTGACTGATCATGTACTGATCACGTGACTGATCATGCACTGACCACGTGGCTATCATGCTCTGCTCACGTGGCTGATCATGCAACGATCACGTAGCAACCATGTACTGGTCACGTGACTGATCATGCACTGATCACGTAATTGATCCTGCACTGATCACGTGGCTCATCATGCACTGATCACGTGGCTGATCACACATGTATCACGTGACTGATCATGCACTGATCACGTGGCTCTCATGCACTGATCACGTGGCTGTCATGCACTGATCACGTGGATATCATGCACTGTCACGTGGCTGATCACACACGTATCACATGACTGATCATGCACTGATCACGTGGCTATCATGCACTGATCACGTGGCTATCATGCACTGATCACGTGGCTGATCATGCAATGATCACGTAGCTACCATGTACTGGTCACGTGACTGATCATGCACTGATCACGTAATTGATCATGCACTGATCATGTGGCTGATCATGCACTGATCACGTGGCTGATCATACACTGATCACATAACTGATCATGCACTGATCATGTGATCATGCACTGATCACGTGGCTGATCATGCACTGATCACTTGGCTGGACATACACTGATCACGTGCCTGATCATGCACTGATCACGTGGCTGATCATGCACTGATCACGTGACTGATCATGCACTGATCACGTGGCTGATCATGCACTGATCACGTGACTGATCATGCACTGATCACGTGTCTGATCATGCACTGATCACGTGGCTATCATGCACTGCTCACGTGGCTGATCATGCCATGATCACGCAGCTACCATGTACTGGTCACATGACTGATCATGCACTGATCACGTGACTGATCATGCAGTGATCACGTGGCTATCATGAACTACTCACGTGGCTGATCATGCAATGATCATGTAGCTACCATGTACAGGTCACGTGAATGATCATACACCCATCAGGTGACTGATCATGCACTGATCACGTGGCTATCATGCACTGATCACGAGACTGATCATGCACTGTTCACGTCTATATCATGCACTGATCACATGACTGCCCGTGCACTGATCACGTGGATGATCATACACTAATCTTGTGACAGATCATGCACTGATCACGTGGCTGATCATGCACTGATACCGTGACTGAGCATGGACTGATCACATGACTATCATGTAGTGATCACGTGACTTAATGGCGCTGATCATGTGACTGATCATGCGCTGATCATGTTTGCTATCATACACTGATCATGTGCCTCTGGAGGCAATAAACAAAGAGCTGAGTAGGCACGAATCAAACAGTCAGCAGGCAATAATCATGGAACTCAGGTGTGAGGAATCATGCTGCTCAGCTGGCAATAATCAAGCAGCTGAGCAGGCAGGAATTACGCAGCACAGCTGGCAATTGTCAAGCAGATGAGCAGACAGTAATCACGCAGCTCAGCAGGCCCAGATCACGTGACTGAGCATGCACTGTTCACGTGGCTGATCATACACTGATCACGTGATGATCATGCACTGATCACTTGGATATCATGCACTGATCACGTGGCTGATCATACACTGTTCACGTGTCTGACCATGCACTGATCACGTGGCTGATCATACACTGCTCACGTAACTGATCATGCACTGATCACGTGGCTATCATGCACTGATCACGTGGCTGAACATGCACTGTTCACGTGGCTGATCACACACCTGTCACGTATATCATGCACTGATCACGTGGCACTCATGCACTGATCACGTGGCTGATCATACTCTGCTCACGTAACTCATGCACACATCACGTGGCTATCATGCACTGCTCACGTGGCTCGTCATGGAATGATCACGTAGCAACCATATACTGGTAACGTGACTGATCATACAAAGATCACGTAAATGATCATGCACTGTTCACGTGACTGATCATGTACTGATCACGTGACTGATCATGCACTGACCACGTGGCTATCATGCTCTGCTCACGTGGCTGATCATGCAACGATCACGTAGCAACCATGTACTGGTCACGTGACTGATCATGCACTGATCACGTAATTGATCCTGCACTGATCACGTGGCTCATCATGCACTGATCACGTGGCTGATCACACATGTATCACGTGACTGATCATGCACTGATCACGTGGCTCTCATGCACTGATCACGTGGCTGTCATGCACTGATCACGTGGATATCATGCACTGATCACGTGGCTGATCACACACGTATCACATGACTGATCATGCACTGATCACGTGGCTATCATGCACTGATCACGTGGCTATCATGCACTGATCACGTGGCTTATCAGGCAATGATCACGTAGCTACCTTGTACTGGTCACGTAACTGATCATGCACTGAGCACGTAATTTATCATGCACTGATCATGTGGCTGATCATGCACTGATCACGTGGCTGATCATACACTGATCACATAACTGATCATGCACTGATCACGTGACTGATCATGCACTGATCACGTGGCTATCATGCACTGATCACTTGGCTGACATACACTGATCACGTGCCTGATCATGCACTGATCACGTGGCTGATCATGCACTGATCACGTGACTGATCATGCACTGATCACGTGGCTGATCATGCACTGATCACGTGACTGATCATGCACTGATCTCGTGTCTGATCATGCACTGATCACGTGGCTATCATGCACTGCTCACGTGGCTGATCATGCCATGATCACGCAGCTACCATGTACTGGTCACATGACTGATCATGCACTGATCACGTGACTGATCATGCAGTGATCACGTGGCTATCATGAACTACTCACGTGGCTGATCATGCAATGATCATGTAGCTACCATGTACAGGTCACGTGAATGATCATACACCCATCAGGTGACTGATCATGCACTGATCACGTGGCTATCATGCACTGATCACGAGACTGATCATGCACTGTTCACGTCTATATCATGCACTGATCACATGCCTGCCCGTGCACTGATCACGTGGATGATCATACACTAATCTTGTGACAGATCATGCACTGATCACGTGGCTGATCATGCACGGATACCGTGACTGAGCATGGACTGATCACATGACTATCATGTAGTGATCACGTGACTTAATGGCGCTGATCATGTGACTGATCATGCGCTGATCATGTTTGCTATCATACACTGATCATGTGCCTCTGGAGGCAATAAACAAAGAGCTGAGTAGGCACGAATCAAACAGTCAGCAGGCAATAATCATGGAACTCAGGTGTGAGGAATCATGCTGCTCAGCTGGCAATAATCAAGCAGCTGAGCAGGCAGGAATTACGCAGCACAGCTGGCAATTGTCAAGCAGATGACAGGCAGGAATCGTGCAGCTCAGCTGGCAATTGTCAAGCAGATGAGCAGACAGTAATCACGCAGCTCAGCAGGCCCAGATCACGTGACTGAGCATGCACTGTTCACGTGGCTGATCATACACTGATCACGTGATGATCATGCACTGATCACTTGGATATCATGCACTGATCACGTGGCTGATCATACACTGTTCACGTGTCTGACCATGCACTGATCACGTGGCTGATCATACACTGCTCACGTAACTGATCATGCACTGATCACGTGGCTATCATGCACTGATCACGTGGCTGAACATGCACTGTTCACGTGGCTGATCACACACCTGTCACGTGACATATCATGCACTGATCACGTGGCACTCATGCACTGATCACGTGGCTGATCATACTCTGCTCACGTAACTCATGCACACATCACGTGGCTATCATGCACTGCTCACGTGGCTCGTCATGGAATGATCACGTAGCAACCATATACTGGTAACGTGACTGATCATGCAAAGATCACGTAAATGATCATGCACTGTTCACGTGACTGATCATGTACTGATCACGTGACTGATCATGCACTGACCACGTGGCTATCATGCTCTGCTCACGTGGCTGATCATGCAACGATCACGTAGCAACCATGTACTGGTCACGTGACTGATCATGCACTGATCACGTAATTGATCCTGCACTGATCACGTGGCTCATCATGCACTGATCACGTGGCTGATCACACATGTATCACGTGACTGATCATGCACTGATCACGTGGCTCTCATGCACTGATCACGTGGCTGTCATGCACTGATCACGTGGATATCATGCACTGATCACGTGGCTGATCACACACGTATCACATGACTGATCATGCACTGATCACGTGGCTATCATGCACTGATCACGTGGCTATCATGCACTGATCACGTGGCTTATCAGGCAATGATCACGTAGCTACCATTTACTGGTCACGTAACTGATCATGCACTGATCACGTAATTGATCATGCACTGATCATGTGGCTGATCATGCACTGATCACGTGGCTGATCATACACTGATCACATAACTGATCATGCACTGATCACGTGACTGATCATGCACTGATCACGTGGCTATCATGCACTGATCACGTGGCTGATCATGCACTGATCACGTGCCTGATCATGCACTGATCACGTGGCTGATCATGCACTGATCACGTGACTGATCATGCACTGATCACGTGGCTGATCATGCACTGATCACGTGACTGATCATGCACTGATCACGTGTCTGATCATGCACTGATCACGTGGCTATCATGCACTGCTCACGTGGCTGATCATGCCATGATCACGCAGCTACCATGTACTGGTCACATGACTGATCATGCACTGATCACGTGACTGATCATGCAGTGATCACGTGGCTATCATGAACTACTCACGTGGCTGATCATGCAATGATCATGTAGCTACCATGTACAGGTCACGTGAATGATCATACACCCATCAGGTGACTGATCATGCACTGATCACGTGGCTATCATGCACTGATCACGAGACTGATCATGCACTGTTCACGTCTATATCATGCACTGATCACATGACTGCCCGTGCACTGATCACGTGGATGATCATACACTAATCTTGTGACAGATCATGCACTGATCACGTGGCTGATCATGCACTGATACCGTGACTGAGCATGGACTGATCACATGACTATCATGTAGTGATCACGTGACTTAATGGCGCTGATCATGTGACTGATCATGCGCTGATCATGTTTGCTATCATACACTGATCATGTGCCTCTGGAGGCAATAAACAAAGAGCTGAGTAGGCACGAATCAAACAGTCAGCAGGCAATAATCATGGAACTCAGGTGTGAGGAATCATGCTGCTCAGCTGGCAATAATCAAGCAGCTGAGCAGGCAGGAATTACGCAGCACAGCTGGCAATTGTCAAGCAGATGACAGGCAGGAATCGTGCAGCTCAGCTGGCAATTGTCAAGCAGATGAGCAGACAGTAATCACGCAGCTCAGCAGGCCCAGATCACGTGACTGAGCATGCACTGTTCACGTGGCTGATCATATACTGATCACGTGATGATCATGCACTGATCACTTGGATATCATGCACTGATCACGTGGCTGATCATACACTGTTCACGTGTCTGACCATGCACTGATCACGTGGCTGATCATACACTGCTCACGTAACTGATCATGCACTGATCACGTGGCTATCATGCACTGATCACGTGGCTGAACATGCACTGTTCACGTGGCTGATCACACACCTGTCACGTGACATATCATGCACTGATCACGTGGCACTCATGCACTGATCACGTGGCTGATCATACTCTGCTCACGTAACTCATGCACACATCACGTGGCTATCATGCACTGCTCACGTGGCTCATGGAATGATCACGTAGCAACCATATACTGGTAACGTGACTGATCATGCAAAGATCACGTAAATGATCATGCACTGTTCACGTGACTGATCATGTACTGATCACGTGACTGATCATGCACTGACCACGTGGCTATCATGCTCTGCTCACGTGGCTGATCATGCAACGATCACGTAGCAACCATGTACTGGTCACGTGACTGATCATGCACTGATCACGTAATTGATCCTGCACTGATCACGTGGCTCATCATGCACTGATCACGTGGCTGATCACACATGTATCACGTGACTGATCATGCACTGATCCCGTGGCTCTCATGCACTGATCACGTGGCTGTCATGCACTGATCACGTGGATATCATGCACTGATCATGTGGCTGATCACACACGTATCACATGACTGATCATGCACTGATCACGTGGCTATCATGCACTGATCACGTGGCTGATCATGCACTGATCACGTGGCTTATCAGGCAATGATCACTTAGCTACCATTTACTGGTCACGTAACTGATCATGCACTGAGCACGTAATTGATCATGCACTGATCATGTGGCTGATCATGCACTGATCACGTGGCTGATCATACACTGATCACATAACTGATCATGCACTGATCACGTGACTGATCATGCACTGATCACGTGGCTATCATGCACTGATCACTTGGCTGACATACACTGATCACGTGCCTGATCATGCACTGATCACGTGGCTGATCATGCACTGATCACGTGACTGATCATGCACTGATCACGTGGCTGATCATGCACTGATCACGTGACTGATCATGCACTGATCACGTGTCTGATCATGCACTGATCACGTGGCTATCATGCACTGCTCACGTGGCTGATCATGCCATGATCACGCAGCTACCATGTACTGGTCACATGACTGATCATGCACTGATCACGTGACTGATCATGCAGTGATCACGTGGCTATCATGAACTACTCACGTGGCTGATCATGCAATGATCATGTAGCTACCATGTACAGGTCACGTGAATGATCATACACCCATCAGGTGACTGATCATGCACTGATCACGTGGCTATCATGCACTGATCACGAGACTGATCATGCACTGTTCACGTCTATATCATGCACTGATCACATGACTGCCCGTGCACTGATCACGTGGATGATCATACACTAATCTTGTGACAGATCATGCACTGATCACGTGGCTGATCATGCACTGATACCGTGACTGAGCATGGACTGATCACATGACTATCATGTAGTGATCACGTGACTTAATGGCGCTGATCATGTGACTGATCATGCGCTGATCATGTTTGCTATCATACACTGATCATGTGCCTCTGGAGGCAATAAACAAAGAGCTGAGTAGGCACGAATCAAACAGTCAGCAGGCAATAATCATGGAACTCAGGTGTGAGGAATCATGCTGCTCAGCTGGCAATAATCAAGCAGCTGAGCAGGCAGGAATTACGCAGCACAGCTGGCAATTGTCAAGCAGATGACAGGCAGGAATCGTGCAGCTCAGCTGGCAATTGTCAAGCAGATGAGCAGACAGTAATCACGCAGCTCAGCAGGCCCAGATCACGTGACTGAGCATGCACTGTTCACGTGGCTGATCATACACTGATCACGTGATGATCATGCACTGATCACTTGGATATCATGCACTGATCACGTGGCTGATCATACACTGTTCACGTGTCTGACCATGCACTGATCACGTGGCTGATCATACACTGCTCACGTAACTGATCATGCACTGATCACGTGGCTATCATGCACTGATCACGTGGCTGAACATGCACTGTTCACGTGGCTGATCACACACCTGTCACGTGACATATCATGCACTGATCACGTGGCACTCATGCACTGATCACGTGGCTGATCATACTCTGCTCACGTAACTCATGCACACATCACGTGGCTATCATGCACTGCTCACGTGGCTCGTCATGGAATGATCACGTAGCAACCATATACTGGTCACGTGACTGATCATGCACTGATCACGTAAATGATCATGCACTGTTCACGTGACTGATCATGTACTGATCACGTGACTGATCATGCACTGATCACGTGGCTATCATGCACTGCTCACGTGGCTGATCATGCAACGATCACGTAGCAACCATGTACTGGTCACGTGACTGATCATGCACTGATCACGAATTGATCATGCACTGATCACGTGGCATCATGCACTGATCACGTGGCTGATCAGGCAATGATCACGTAGCTATCATGTACTGGTCACGTGACTGATCATGCACTGATCACGTAACTGATCATGCACTGATCACGTGGCTGATCATGCACTGATCACGTAACTGATCATGCACTGATCACGTGACTGATCATGCACTGATCACGTGGCTAT
Source organism: Bos javanicus (assembly GCF_032452875.1). Taxonomy (NCBI): domain Eukaryota; kingdom Metazoa; phylum Chordata; class Mammalia; order Artiodactyla; family Bovidae; genus Bos; species Bos javanicus. The sequence goes on along the minus strand of NW_026894233.1, from coordinate 155,229 downwards.
CATGCACTGATCACGTGGCTGACATACACTGATCACGTGCCTGATCATGCACTGATCACGTGGCTGATCATGCACTGATCACGTGGCTGATCATGCACTGATCACGTGGCTATCATGCACTGCTCACGTGGCTGATCATGCCATGATCACGCAGCTACCATGTACTGATCACATGACTGATCATGCACTGATCACGTGACTGATCATGCAGTGATCACGTGGCTATCATGAACTACTCACGTGGCTGATCATGCAATGATCATGTAGCTACCATGTACAGGTCACGTGAATGATCATACACCCATCAGGTGACTGATCATGCACTGATCACGTGGCTATCATGCACTGATCACGAGACTGATCATGCACTGTTCACGTCTATATCATGCACTGATCACATGACTGCCCGTGCACTGATCACGTGGATGATCATACACTAATCTTGTGACAGATCATGCACTGATCACGTGGCTGATCATGCACTGATACCGTGACTGAGCATGGACTGATCACATGACTATCATGTAGTGATCACGTGACTTAATGGCGCTGATCATGTGACTGATCATGCGCTGATCATGTTTGCTATCATACACTGATCATGTGCCTCTGGAGGCAATAAACAAAGAGCTGAGTAGGCACGAATCAAACAGTCAGCAGGCAATAATCATGGAACTCAGGTGTGAGGAATCATGCTGCTCAGCTGGCAATAATCAAGCAGCTGAGCAGGCAGGAATTACGCAGCACAGCTGGCAATTGTCAAGCAGATGACAGGCAGGAATCGTGCAGCTCAGCTGGCAATTGTCAAGCAGATGAGCAGACAGTAATCACGCAGCTCAGCAGGCCCAGATCACGTGACTGAGCATGCACTGTTCACGTGGCTGATCATACACTGATCACGTGATGATCATGCACTGATCACTTGGATATCATGCACTGATCACGTGGCTGATCATACACTGTTCACGTGTCTGACCATGCACTGATCACGTGGCTGATCATACACTGCTCACGTAACTGATCATGCACTGATCACGTGGCTATCATGCACTGATCACGTGGCTGAACATGCACTGTTCACGTGGCTGATCACACACCTGTCACGTGACATATCATGCACTGATCACGTGGCTGATCATACTCTGCTCACGTAACTCATGCACACATCACGTGGCTATCATGCACTGCTCACGTGGCTCGTCATGGAATGATCACGTAGCAACCATATACTGGTAACGTGACTGATCATGCAAAGATCACGTAAATGATCATGCACTGTTCACGTGACTGATCATGTACTGATCACGTGACTGATCATGCACTGACCACGTGGCTATCATGCTCTGCTCACGTGGCTGATCATGCAACGATCACGTCGCAACCATGTACTGGTCACGTGACTGATCATGCACTGATCACGTAATTGATCCTGCACTGATCACGTGGCTCATCATGCACTGATCACGTGGCTGATCACACATGTATCACGTGACTGATCATGCACTGATCACGTGGCTCTCATGCACTGATCACGTGGCTGTCATGCACTGATCACGTGGATATCATGCACTGATCATGTGGCTGATCACACACGTATCACATGACTGATCATGCACTGATCACGTGGCTATCATGCACTGATCACGTGGCTATCATGCACTGATCACGTGGCTGATCAGGCAATGATCACGTAGCTACCATGTACTGGTCACGTGACTGATCATGCACTGATCACGTAATTGATCATGCACTGATCATGTGGCTGATCATGCACTGATCACGTGGCTGATCATACACTGATCACATAACTGATCATGCACTGATCACGTGACTGATCATGCACTGATCACGTGGCTATCATGCACTGATCACTTGGCTGGACATGCACTGATCACGTGCCTGATCATGCACTGATCACGTGGCTGATCATGCACTGATCACGTGACTGATCATGCACTGATCACGTGGCTGATCATGCACTGATCACGTGACTGATCATGCACTGATCACGTGTCTGATCATGCACTGATCACGTGGCTATCATGCACTGCTCACGTGGCTGATCATGCCATGATCACGCAGCTACCATGTACTGGTCACATGACTGATCATGCACTGATCACGTGACTGATCATGCAGTGATCACGTGGCTATCATGAACTACTCACGTGGCTGATCATGCAATGATCATGTAGCTACCATGTACAGGTCACGTGAATGATCATACAGCCATCAGGTGACTGATCATGCACTGATCACGTGGCTATCATGCACGGATCACGAGACTGATCATGCACTGTTCACGTCTATATCATGCACTGATCACATGACTACCCGTGCACTGATCACGTGAATGATCATACACTAATCTTGTGACAGATCATGCACTGATCACGTGGCTGATCATGCACTGATACCGTGACTGAGCATGGACTGATCACATGACTATCATGTAGTGATCACGTGACTTAATGGCGCTGATCATGTGACTGATCATGCGCTGATCATGTTTGCTATCATACACTGATCATGTGCCTCTGGAGGCAATAAACAAAGAGCTGAGTAGGCACGAATCAAACAGTCAGCAGGCAATAATCATGGAACACAGTGTGAGGAATCATGCTGCTCAGCTGGCAATAATCAAGCAGCTGAGCAGGCAGGAATTACGCAGCACAGCTGGCAATTGTCAAGCAGATGACAGGCAGGAATCGTGCAGCTCAGCTGGCAATTGTCAAGCAGATGAGCAGACAGTAATCACGCAGCTCAGCAGGCCCAGATCACGTGACTGAGCATGCACTGTTCACGTGGCTGATCATATACTGATCACGTGATGATCATGCACTGATCACTTGGATATCATGCACTGATCACGTGGCTGATCATACACTGTTCACGTGTCTGACCATGCACTGATCACGTGGCTGATCATACACTGCTCACGTAACTGATCATGCACTGATCACGTGGCTATCATGCACTGATCACGTGGCTGAACATGCACTGTTCACGTGGCTGATCACACACCTGTCACGTGACATATCATGCACTGATCACGTGGCACTCATGCACTGATCACGTGGCTGATCATACTCTGCTCACGTAACTCATGCACACATCACGTGGCTATCATGCACTGCTCACGTGGCTCGTCATGGAATGATCACGTAGCAACCATATACTGGTAACGTGACTGATCATGCAAAGATCACGTAAATGATCATGCACTGTTCACGTGACTGATCATGTACTGATCACGTGACTGATCATGCACTGACCACGTGGCTATCATGCTCTGCTCACGTGGCTGATCATGCAACGATCACGTAGCAACCATGTACTGGTCACGTGACTGATCATGCACTGATCACGTAATTGATCCTGCACTGATCACGTGGCTCATCATGCACTGATCACGTGGCTGATCACACATGTATCACGTGACTGATCATGCACTGATCCCGTGGCTCTCATGCACTGATCACGTGGCTGTCATGCACTGATCACGTGGATATCATGCACTGATCACGTGGCTGATCACACACGTATCACATGACTGATCATGCACTGATCACGTGGCTATCATGCACTGATCACGTGGCTATCATGCACTGATCACGTGGCTGATCATGCAATGATCACGTAGCTACCATTTACTGGTCACGTAACTGATCATGCACTGATCACGTAATTGATCATGCACTGATCATGTGGCTGATCATGCACTGATCACGTGGCTGATCATACACTGATCACATAACTGATCATGCACTGATCACGTGACTGATCATGCACTGATCACGTGGCTGATCATGCACTGATCACGTGGCTGATCATACACTGATCACGTGCCTGGTCATGCACTGATCACGTGGCTGATCATGCACTGATCACGTGACTGATCATGCACTGATCACGTGGCTGATCATGCACTGATCACGTGACTGATCATGCACTGATCTCGTGTCTGATCATGCACTGATCACGTGGCTATCATGCACTGCTCACGTGGCTGATCATGCCATGATCACGCAGCTACCATGTACTGGTCACATGACTGATCATGCACTGATCACGTGACTGATCATGCAGTGATCACGTGGCTATCATGAACTACTCACGTGGCTGATCATGCAATGATCATGTAGCTACCATGTACAGGTCACGTGAATGATCATACACCCATCAGGTGACTGATCATGCACTGATCACGTGGCTATCATGCACTGATCACGAGACTGATCATGCACTGTTCACGTCTATATCATGCACTGATCACATGACTACCCGTGCACTGATCACGTGGATGATCATACACTAATCTTGTGACAGATCATGCACTGATCACGTGGCTGATCATGCACTGATACCGTGACTGAGCATGGACTGATCACATGACTATCATGTAGTGATCACGTGACTTAATGGCGCTGATCATGTGACTGATCATGCGCTGATCATGTTTGCTATCATACACTGATCATGTGCCTCTGGAGGCAATAAACAAAGAGCTGAGTAGGCACGAATCAAACAGTCAGCAGGCAATAATCATGGAACTCAGGTGTGAGGAATCATGCTGCTCAGCTGGCAATAATCAAGCAGCTGAGCAGGCAGGAATTACGCAGCACAGCTGGCAATTGTCAAGCAGATGACAGGCAGGAATCGTGCAGCTCAGCTGGCAATTGTCAAGCAGATGAGCAGACAGTAATCACGCAGCTCAGCAGGCCCAGATCACGTGACTGAGCATGCACTGTTCACGTGGCTGATCATACACTGATCACGTGATGATCATGCACTGATCACTTGGATATCATGCACTGATCACGTGGCTGATCATACACTGTTCACGTGTCTGACCATGCACTGATCACGTGGCTGATCATACACTGCTCACGTAACTGATCATGCACTGATCACGTGGCTATCATGCACTGATCACGTGGCTGAACATGCACTGTTCACGTGGCTGATCACACACCTGTCACGTGACATATCATGCACTGATCACGTGGCACTCATGCACTGATCACGTGGCTGATCATACTCTGCTCACGTAACTCATGCACACATCACGTGGCTATCATGCACTGCTCACGTGGCTCGTCATGGAATGATCACGTAGCAACCATATACTGGTCACGTGACTGATCATGCAAAGATCACGTAAATGATCATGCACTGTTCACGTGACTGATCATGCACTGATCACGTGACTGATCATGCACTGATCACGTGGCTATCATGCACTGCTCACGTGGCTGATCATGCAACGATCACGTAGCAACCATGTACTGGTCACGTGACTGATCATGCACTGATCACGTACTGATCATGCACTGATCACGCTATCATGCACTGATCACGTGGCTGATCATGCAATGATCACGTAGCTACCATGCACTGGTCACGTGACTGATCATGCACTGATCACGTAATTGATCATGCACTGATCACGTGGCTGATCATGCACTGATCACGTAACTGATCATGCACTGATCACGTGACTGATCATGCACTGATCACGTGGCTATCATGCACTGATCACGTGGCTGGACATACACTGATCACGTGCCTGATCATGCACTGATCACGTGGCTGATCATGCACTGATCACGTGACTGATCATGCACTGATCACGTGGCTATCATGCACTGCTCACGTTGCTGATCATGCCATGATCATGCAGCTACCATGTACTGATCACATGACTGATCATGCACTGATCACGTGACTGATCATGCAGTGATCACGTGGCTATCATGAACTACTCACGTGGCTGATCATGCAATGATCATGTAGCTACCATGTACAGGTCACGTGAATGATCATACACCCATCAGGTGACTGATCATGCACTGATCACGTGGCTATCATGCACGGATCACGAGACTGATCATGCACTGTTCACGTCTATATCATGCACTGATCACATGACTGCCCGTGCACTGATCACGTGGATGATCATACACTAATCTTGTGACAGATCATGCACTGATCACGTGGCTGATCATGCACTGATACCGTGACTGAGCATGGACTGATCACATGACTATCATGTAGTGATCACGTGACTTAATGGCGCTGATCATGTGACTGATCATGCGCTGATCATGTTTGCTATCATACACTGATCATGTGCCTCTGGAGGCAATAAACAAAGAGCTGAGTAGGCACGAATCAAACAGTCAGCAGGCAATAATCATGGAACTCAGGTGTGAGGAATCATGCTGCTCAGCTGGCAATAATCAAGCAGCTGAGCAGGCAGGAATTACGCAGCACAGCTGGCAATTGTCAAGCAGATGACAGGCAGGAATCGTGCAGCTCAGCTGGCAATTGTCAAGCAGATGAGCAGACAGTAATCACGCAGCTCAGCAGGCCCAGATCACGTGACTGAGCATGCACTGTTCACGTGGCTGATCATACACTGATCACGTGATGATCATGCACTGATCACTTGGATATCATGCACTGATCACGTGGCTGATCATACACTGTTCACGTGTCTGACCATGCACTGATCACGTGGCTGATCATACACTGCTCACGTAACTGATCATGCACTGATCACGTGGCTATCATGCACTGATCACGTGGCTGAACATGCACTGTTCACGTGGCTGATCACACACCTGTCACGTGACATATCATGCACTGATCACGTGGCTGATCATACTCTGCTCACGTAACTCATGCACACATCACGTGGCTATCATGCACTGCTCACGTGGCTCGTCATGGAATGATCACGTAGCAACCATATACTGGTAACGTGACTGATCATGCAAAGATCACGTAAATGATCATGCACTGTTCACGTGACTGATCATGTACTGATCACGTGACTGATCATGCACTGACCACGTGGCTATCATGCTCTGCACACGTGGCTGATCATGCAACGATCACGTAGCAACCATGTACTGGTCACGTGACTGATCATGCACTGATCACGTAATTGATCCTGCACTGATCACGTGGCTCATCATGCACTGATCACGTGGCTGATCACACATGTATCACGTGACTGATCATGCACTGATCACGTGGCTCTCATGCACTGATCACGTGGCTGTCATGCACTGATCACGTGGATATCATGCACTGATCATGTGGCTGATCACACACGTATCACATGACTGATCATGCACTGATCACGTGGCTATCATGCACTGATCACGTGGCTATCATGCACTGATCACGTGGCTGATCAGGCAATGATCACGTAGCTACCATGTACTGGTCACGTGACTGATCATGCACTGATCACGTAATTGATCATGCACTGATCATGTGGCTGATCATGCACTGATCACGTGGCTGATCATACACTGATCACATAACTGATCATGCACTGATCACGTGACTGATCATGCACTGATCACGTGGCTATCATGCACTGATCACTTGGCTGGACATACACTGATCACGTGCCTGATCATGCACTGATCACGTGGCTGATCATGCACTGATCACGTGACTGATCATGCACTGATCACGTGGCTGATCATGCACTGATCACGTGACTGATCATGCACTGATCTCGTGTCTGATCATGCACTGATCACGTGGCTATCATGCACTGCTCACGTGGCTGATCATGCCATGATCACGCAGCTACCATGTACTGGTCACATGACTGATCATGCACTGATCACGTGACTGATCATGCAGTGATCACGTGGCTATCATGAACTACTCACGTGGCTGATCATGCAATGATCATGTAGCTACCATGTACAGGTCACGTGAATGATCATACACCCATCAGGTGACTGATCATGCACTGATCACGTGGCTATCATGCACTGATCACGAGACTGATCATGCACTGTTCACGTCTATATCATGCACTGATCACATGACTACCCGTGCACTGATCACGTGGATGATCATACACTAATCTTGTGACAGATCATGCACTGATCACGTGGCTGATCATGCACTGATACCGTGACTGAGCATGGACTGATCACATGACTATCATGTAGTGATCACGTGACTTAATGGCGCTGATCATGTGACTGATCATGCGCTGATCATGTTTGCTATCATACACTGATCATGTGCCTCTGGAGGCAATAAACAAAGAGCTGAGTAGGCACGAATCAAACAGTCAGCAGGCAATAATCATGGAACACAGGTGTGAGGAATCATGCTGCTCAGCTGGCAATAATCAAGCAGCTGAGCAGGCAGGAATTACGCAGCACAGCTGGCAATTGTCAAGCAGATGACAGGCAGGAATCGTGCAGCTCAGCTGGCAATTGTCAAGCAGATGAGCAGACAGTAATCACGCAGCTCAGCAGGCCCAGATCACGTGACTGAGCATGCACTGTTCACGTGGCTGATCATATACTGATCACGTGATGATCATGCACTGATCACTTGGATATCATGCACTGATCACGTGGCTGATCATACACTGTTCACGTGTCTGACCATGCACTGATCACGTGGCTGATCATACACTGCTCACGTAACTGATCATGCACTGATCACGTGGCTATCATGCACTGATCACGTGGCTGAACATGCACTGTTCACGTGGCTGATCACACACCTGTCACGTGACATATCATGCACTGATCACGTGGCACTCATGCACTGATCACGTGGCTGATCATACTCTGCTCACGTAACTCATGCACACATCACGTGGCTATCATGCACTGCTCACGTGGCTCGTCATGGAATGATCACGTAGCAACCATATACTGGTAACGTGACTGATCATGCAAAGATCACGTAAATGATCATGCACTGTTCACGTGACTGATCATGTACTGATCACGTGACTGATCATGCACTGACCACGTGGCTATCATGCTCTGCTCACGTAGCTGATCATGCAACGATCACGTAGCAACCATGTACTGGTCACGTGACTGATCATGCACTGATCACGTACTTGATCCTGCACTGATCACGTGGCTCATCATGCACTGATCACGTGGCTGATCACACATGTATCACGTGACTGATCATGCACTGATCCCGTGGCTCTCATGCACTGATAACGTGGCTGTCATGCACTGATCACGTGGATATCATGCTCTGATCACGTGGCTGATCATACACGGCTCACGTAACTGATCATGCACTGATCACGTGGCTATCATGCACTGATCACGTGGCTGAACATGCACTGTTCACGTGGCTTATCAGGCAATGATCACGTAGCTGTCACGTAACATATCATGCACTGAGCACGTAATTGATCATGCACTGATCACGTGGCTGATCATGCACTGATCACGTGGCTGATCATACACTGATCACGTAACTGAACATGCACTGATCACGTGACTATCATGCACTGATCACGTGGCTATCATGCACTGATCACGTGGCTGGACATACACTGATCACGTGCTGGTCATGCACTGATCACGTGGCTGATCATGCACTGATCACGTGACTGATAATGCAATGATCTCGTGTATTATCATGCACTGATCACGTGACTGATCATGCACTGATCACGTGACTGATCATGCACTGATCACGTGGCTATCATGCACTGCTCACGTGGCTGATCATGCCACGATCACGTAGCTACCATGTACTGGTCACGTGACTGATCATGCACTGATCACGTGACTGATCATGCACTGATCACGTGGCTATCATGCACTACTCACGTGGCTGATCATGCAATGATCATGTAGCTACCATGTACAGGTCACGTGAATGATCATACACCCATCAGGTGACTGATCATGCACTGATCACGTGGCTATCATGCACGGATCACGAGACTGATCATGCACTGTTCACGTCTATATCATGCACTGATCACATGACTACCCGTGCACTGATCACGTGGATGATCATACACTAATCTTGTGACAGATCATGTACTGATCACGTGGCTGATCATGCACTGATACCGTGACTGAGCATGGACTGATCACATGACTATCATGTAGTGATCACGTGACTTAATGGCGCTGATCATGCGACTGATCATGCGCTGATCATGTTTGCTATCATACACTGATCATGTGCCTCTGGAGGCAATAAACAAAGAGCTGAGTAGGCACGAATCAAACAGTCAGCAGGCAATAATCATGGAACACAGGTGTGAGGAATCATGCTGCTGAGCTGGCAATAATCAAGCAGCTGAACAGGCAGGAATTATGCAGCACAGCTGGCAATTGTCAAGCAGATGACAGGCAGGAATCGTGCAGCTCAGCTGGCAATTGTCAAGCAGATGAGCAGACAGTAATCACGCAGCTCAGCAGGCCCAGATCACGTGACTGAGCATGCACTGTTCACGTGGCTGATCATACACTGATCACGTGATGATCATGCACTGATCACTTGGATATCATGCACTGATCACATGGCTGATCATACACTGTTCACGTGTCTGACCATGCACTGATCACGTGGCTGATCATACACTGCTCACGTGACTGATCATGCACTGATCACGTGGCTATCATGCACTGATCACGTGGCTGAACATGCACTGTTCACGTGGCTGATCACACACCTGTCACGTGACATATCATGCACTGATCACGTGGCACTCATGCACTGATCACGTGGCTGATCATACTCTGCTCACGTAACTCATGCACACATCACGTGGCTATCATGCACTGTTCACGTGGCTCGTCATGCAATGATCACGTAGCAACCATGTACTGGTAACGTGACTGATCATGCACTGATCACGTAAATGATCATGCACTGTTCACATGACTGATCATGCACTGATCACGTGGCTATCATGCACTGATCACGTGGCTATCATGCTCTGATCACGTGGCTTATCAGGCAATGATCACGTAGCTACCTTGTACTGGTCACGTGACTGATCATGCACTGAGCACGTAATTGATCATGCACTGATCACGTGGCTGATCATGCACTGATCACGTGGCTGATCAGGCAATGATCACGTACCCTGGTCACGTGACTGATCATGCACTGATCACGTAATTGATCATGCACTGATCATGTGGCTGATCATGCACTGATCACGTGGCTGAACATACACTGATCACGTACCTGGTCGTGCACTAATCACGTGACTGATCATGCACTGATCATGTGGCTATCATGCACTGATCACTTGGCTGACATACACTGATCACGTGCCTGGTCATGCACTGATCACGTGGCTGATCATGCACTGATCACGTGACTGATCATGCACTGATCACGTGGCTATCATGCACTGCTCACGTTGCTGATCATGCCATGATCATGCAGCTACCATGTACTGATCACATGACTGATCATGCACTGATCACGTGACTGATCATGCAGTGATCACGTGGCTATCATGAACTACTCACGTGGCTGATCTTGCAATGATCATGTAGCTACCATGTACAGGTCACGTGAATGATCATACACCCATCAGGTGACTGATCATGCACTGATCACGTGGCTATCATGCACGGATCACGAGACTGATCATGCACTGTTCACGTCTATATCATGCACTGATCACATGACTGCCCGTGCACTGATCACGTGGATGATCATACACTAATCTTGTGACAGATCATGCACTGATCACGTGGCTGATCATGCACTGATACCGTGACTGAGCATGGACTGATCACATGACTATCATGTAGTGATCACGTGACTTAATGGCGCTGATCATGTGACTGATCATGCGCTGATCATGTTTGCTATCATACACTGATCATGTGCCTCTGGAGGCAATAAACAAAGAGCTGAGTAGGCACGAATCAAACAGTCAGCAGGCAATAATCATGGAACACAGGTGTGAGGAATCATGCTGCTCAGCTGGCAATAATCAAGCAGCTGAGCAGGCAGGAATTACGCAGCACAGCTGGCAATTGTCAAGCAGATGACAGGCAGGAATCGTGCAGCTCAGCTGGCAATTGTCAAGCAGATGAGCAGACAGTAATCACGCAGCTCAGCAGGCCCAGAGCACGTGACTGAGCATGCACTGTTCACGTGGCTGATCATACACTGATCACGTGATGATCATGCACTGATCACTTGGATATCATGCACTGATCACGTGGCTGATCATACACTGTTCACGTGTCTGACCATGCACTGATCACGTGGCTGATCATACACTGCTCACGTAACTGATCATGCACTGATCACGTGGCTATCATGCACTGATCACGTGGCTGAACATGCACTGTTCACGTGGCTGATCACACACCTGTCACGTGACATATCATGCACTGATCACGTGGCTGATAATACTCTGCTCACGTAACTCATGCACACATCACGTGGCTATCATGCACTGCTCACGTGGCTCGTCAAGAAATGATCACGTAGCAACCATATACTGGTAACGTGACTGATCATGCAAAGATCACGTAAATGATCATGCACTGTTCACGTGTCTGATCATGTACTGATCACGTGACTGATCATGCACTGACCACGTGGCTATCATGCTCTGCTCACGTGGCTGATCATGCAACGATCACGTAGCAACCATGTACTGGTCACGTGACTGATCATGCACTGATCACGTAATTGATCCTGCACTGATCACGTGGCTCATCATGCACTGATCACGTGGCTGATCACACATGTATCACGTGACTGATCATGCACTGATCCCGTGGCTCTCATGCACTGATCACGTGGCTGTCATGCACTGATCACGTGGATATCATGCACTGATTATGTGGCTGATCACACACGTATCACATGACTGATCATGCACTGATCACGTGGCTATCATGCACTGATCACGTGGCTATCATGCACTGATCACGTGGCTTATCAGGCAATGATCACGTAGCTACCTTGTACTGGTCACGTAACTGATCATGCACTGAGCACGTAATTGATCATGCACTGATCATGTGGCTGATCATGCACTGATCACGTGTCTGATCATACCCTGATCACATAACTGATCATGCACTGATCACGTGACTGATCATGCACTGATCACGTGGCTATCATGCACTGATCACTTGGCTGGACATACACTGATCACGTGCCTGGTCATGCACTGATCACGTGGCTGATCATGCACTGATCACGTGACTGATCATGCACTGATCTCGTGTCTATTCATGCACTGATCACGTGACTGATCATGCACTGATCTCGTGTCTGATCATGCACTGATCACGTGGCTATCATGCACTGCTCACGTGGCTGATCATGCCATGATCACGCACCTACCATGTACTGGTCACATGACTGATCACGCACTGATCACGTGACTGATCATGCAGTGATCACGTGGCTATCATGAACTACTCACGTGGCTGATCATGCAATGATCATGTAGCTACCATGTACAGGTCACGTGAATGATCATACACCCATCAGGTGACTGATCATGCACTGATCACGTGGCTATCATGCACGGATCACGAGACTGATCATGCACTGTTCACGTCTATATCATGCACTGATCACATGACTACCCGTGCACTGATCACGTGGATGATCATACACTAATCTTGTGACAGATCATGCACTGATCACGTGGCTGATCATGCACTGATACCGTGACTGAGCATGGACTGATCACATGACTATCATGTAGTGATCACGTGACTTAATGGCGCTGATCATGTGACTGATCATGCGCTGATCATGTTTGCTATCATACACTGATCATGTGCCTCTGGAGGCAATAAACAAAGAGCTGAGTAGGCACGAATCAAACAGTCAGCAGGCAATAATCATGGAACTCAGGTGTGAGGAATCATGCTGCTGAGCTGGCAATAATCAAGCAGCTGAACAGGCAGGAATTATGCAGCACAGCTGGCAATTGTCAAGCAGATGACAGGCAGGAATCGTGCAGCTCAGCTGGCAATTGTCAAGCAGATGAGCAGACAGTAATCACGCAGCTCAGCAGGCCCAGATCACGTGACTGAGCATGCACTGTTCACGTGGCTGATCATACACTGATCACGTGATGATCATGCACTGATCACTTGGATATCATGCACTGATCACATGGCTGATCATACACTGTTCACGTGTCTGACCATGCACTGATCACGTGGCTGATCATACACTGCTCACGTAACTGATCATGCACTGATCACGTGGCTATCATGCACTGATCACGTGGCTGAACATGCACTGTTCACGTGGCTGATCACACACCTGTCACGTGACATATCATGCACTGATCACGTGGCACTCATGCACTGATCACGTGGCTGATCATACTCTGCTCACGTAACTCATGCACACATCACGTGGCTATCATGCACTGTTCACGTGGCTCGTCATGGAATGATCACATAGCAACCATATACTGGTAACGTGACTGATCATGCAAAGATCACGTAAATGTTCATGCACTGTTCACGTGACTGATCATGTACTGATCACGTGACTGATCATGCACTGACCACGTGGCTATCATGCTCTGCTCACGTGGCTGATCATGCAACGATCACGTAGCAACCATGTACTGGTCACGTGACTGATCATGCACTGATCACGTACTTGATCCTGCACTGATCACGTGGCTATCATGCACTGATCATGTGGCTGATCAGGCAATGATCACGTAGCTACCATGTACTGGTCACGTGACTGATCATGCACTGATCACGTAATTGATCATGCACTGATCATGTGGCTGATCATGCACTGATCCCGTGGCTGATCATACACTGATCACATAACTGATCATGCACTGATCACGTGACTGATCATGCACTGATCATGTGGCTATCATGCACTGATCACTTGGCTGGACATACACTGATCACGTGCCTGGTCATGCACTGATCACGTGGCTGATCATGCACTGATCACGTGACTGATCATGCACTGATCACGTGGCTATCATGCACTGCTCACGTTGCTGATCATGCCATGATCATGCAGCTACCATGTACTGGTCACATGACTGATCATGCACTGATCACGTGACTGATCATGCAGTGATCACGTGGCTATCATGAACTACTCACGTGGCTGATCATGCAATGATCTTGTAGCTACCATGTACAGGTCACGTGAATGATCATACACCCATCAGGTGACTGATCATGCACTGATCACGTGGCTATCATGCACGGATCACGAGACTGATCATGCACTGTTCACGTCTATATCATGCACTGATCACATGACTGCCCGTGCACTGATCACGTGGATGATCATACACTAATCTTGTGACAGATCATGCACTGATCACGTGGCTGATCATGCACTGATACCGTGACTGAGCATGGACTGATCACATGACTATCATGTAGTGATCACGTGACTTAATGGCGCTGATCATGTGACTGATCATGCGCTGATCATGTTTGCTATCATACACTGATCATGTGCCTCTGGAGGCAATAAACAAAGAGCTGAGTAGGCACGAATCAAACAGTCAGCAGGCAATAATCATGGAACACAGGTGTGAGGAATCATGCTGCTCAGCTGGCAATAATCAAGCAGCTGAGCAGGCAGGAATTACGCAGCACAGCTGGCAATTGTCAAGCAGATGACAGGCAGGAATCGTGCAGCTCAGCTGGCAATTGTCAAGCAGATGAGCAGACAGTAATCACGCAGCTCAGCAGGCCCAGATCACGTGACTGAGCATGCACTGTTCACGTGGCTGATCATACACTGATCACGTGATGATCATGTACTGATCACTTGGATATCATGCACTGATCACGTGGCTGATCATACACTGTTCACGTGTCTGACCATGCACTGATCACGTGGCTGATCATACACTGCTCACGTAACTGATCATGCACTGATCACGTGGCTATCATGCACTGATCACGTGGCTGAACATGCACTGTTCACGTGGCTGATCACACACCTGTCACGTGACATATCATGCACTGATCACGTGGCACTCATGCACTGATCACGTGGCTGATCATACTCTGCTCACGTAACTCATGCACACATCACGTGGCTATCATGCACTGCTCACGTGGCTCGTCATGGAATGATCACGTAGCAACCATATACTGGTAACGTGACTGATCATGCAAAGATCACGTAAATGATCATGCACTGTTCACGTGACTGATCATGTACTGATCACGTGACTGATCATGCACTGACCACGTGGCTATCATGCTCTGCTCACGTGGCTGATCATGCAACGATCACGTCGCAACCATGTACTGGTCACGTGACTGATCATGCACTGATCACGTAATTGATCCTGCACTGATCACGTGGCTCATCATGCACTGATCACGTGGCTGATCACACATGTATCACGTGACTGATCATGCACTGATCCCGTGGCTCTCATGCACTGATCACGTGGCTGTCATGCACTGATCACGTGGATATCATGCACTGATCATGTGGCTGATCACACACGTATCACATGACTGATCATGCACTGATCACGTGGCTATCATGCACTGATCACGTGGCTATCATGCACTGATCACGTGGCTTATCAGGCAATGATCACGTAGCTACCTTGTACTGGTCACGTAACTGATCATGCACTGAGCACGTAATTGATCATGCACTGATCATGTGGCTGATCATGCAGTGATCACGTGGCTGATCATACACTGATCACATAACTGATCATGAACTGATCACGTGACTGATCATGCACTGATCACGTGGCTATCATGCACTGATCACTTGGCTGGACATACACTGATCACATGCCTGGTCATGCACTGATCACGTGGCTGATCATGCACTGATCACGTGACTGATCATGCACTGATCTCGTGTCTGATCATGCACTGATCACGTGACTGATCATGCACTGATCTCGTGTCTGATCATGCACTGATCACGTGGCTATCATGCACTGCTCACGTGGCTGATCATGCCATGATCACGCACCTACCATGTACTGGTCACATGACTGATCACGCACTGATCACGTGACTGATCATGCAGTGATCACGTGGCTATCATGAACTACTCACGTTGCTGATCATGCAATGATCATGTAGCTACCATGTACAGGTCACGTGAATGATCATACATCCATCAGGTGACTGATCATGCACTGATCACGTGGCTATCATGCACGGATCACGAGACTGATCATGCACTGTTCACGTCTATATCATGCACTGATCACATGACTACCCGTGCACTGATCACGTGGATGATCATACACTAATCTTGTGACAGATCATGTACTGATCACGTGGCTGATCATGCACTGATACCGTGACTGAGCATGGACTGATCACATGACTATCATGTAGTGATCACGTGACTTAATGGCGCTGATCATGTGACTGATCATGCGCTGATCATGTTTGCTATCATACACTGATCATGTGCCTCTGGAGGCAATAAACAAAGAGCTGAGTAGGCACGAATCAAACAGTCAGCAGGCAATAATCATGGAACTCAGGTGTGAGGAATCATGCTGCTGAGCTGGCAATAATCAAGCAGCTGAACAGGCAGGAATTATGCAGCACAGCTGGCAATTGTCAAGCAGATGACAGGCAGGAATTGTGCAGCTCAGCTGGCAATTGTCAAGCAGATGAGCAGACAGTAATCACGCAGCTCAGCAGGCCCAGATCACGTGACTGAGCATGCACTGTTCACGTGGCTGATCATACACTGATCACGTGATGATCATGCACTGATCACTTGGATATCATGCACTGATCACATGGCTGATCATACACTGTTCATGTGTCTGACCATGCACTGATCACGTGGCTGATCATACACTGCTCACGTAACTGATCATGCACTGATCACGTGGCTATCATGCACTGATCACGTGGCTGAACATGCACTGTTCACGTGGCTGATCACACACCTGTCACGTGACATATCATGCACTGATCACGTGGCACTCATGCACTGATCACGTGGCTGATCATACTCTGCTCACGTAACTCATGCACACATCACGTGGCTATCATGCACTGCTCACGTGGCTCGTCATGGAATTATCACGTAGCAACCATATACTGGTAACGTGACTGATCATGCAAAGATCACGTAAATGATCATGCACTGTTCACGTGACTGATCATGTACTGATCACGTGACTGATCATGCACTGACCACGTGGCTATCATGCTCTGCTCACGTGGCTGATCATGCAACGATCACGTAGCAACCATGTACTGGTCACGTGACTGATCATGCACTGATTACGTAATTGATCCTGCACTGATCACGTGGCTCATCATGCACTGATCACGTGGCTGATCACACATGTATCACGTGACTGATCATGCACTGGTCCCGTGGCTCTCATGCACTGATCACGTTGTTGTCATGCACTGATCACGTGGATATCATGCGCTGATCACGTGGCTGATCACACACGTATCACATGACTGATCATGCACTGATCACGTGGCTATCATGCACTGATCACGTGGCTATCATGCACTGATCATGTGGCTGATCAGGCAATGATCACGTAGCTACCATGTACTGGTCACATGACTGATCATGCACTGATCACGTAATTGATCATGCACTGATCATGTGGCTGATCATGCACTGATCACGTGGCTGATCATACACTGATCACATAACTGATCATGCACTGATCACGTGACTGATCATGCACTGATCACGTGGCTATCATGCACTGATCACTTGGCTGGACATACACTGATCACGTGCCTGGTCATGCACTGATCACGTGGCTGATCATGCACTGATCACGTGACTGATCATGCACTGATCTCGTGTCTGATCATGCACTGATCACGTGACTGATCATGCACTGATCTCGTGTCTGATCATGCACTGATCACGTGGCTATCATGCACTGCTCACGTGGCTGATCATGCCATGATCACGCACCTACCATGTACTGGTCACATGACTGATCATGCACTGATCACGTGACTGATCATGCAGTGATCACGTGGCTATCATGAACTACTCACGTGGCTGATCATGCAATGATCATGTAGCTACCATGTACAGGTCACGTGAATGATCATACACCCATCAGGTGACTGATCATGCACTGATCACGTGGCTATCATGCACGGATCACGAGACTGATCATGCACTGTTCACGTCTATATCATGCACTGATCACATGACTACCCGTGCACTGATCACGTGGATGATCATACACTAATCTTTTGACAGATCATGCACTGATCACGTGGCTGATCATGCACTGATACCGTGACTGAGCATGGACTGATCACATGACTATCATGTAGTGATCACGTGACTTAATGGCGCTGATCATGTGACTGATCATGCGCTGATCATGTTTGCTATCATACACTGATCATGTGCCTCTGGAGGCAATAAACAAAGAGCTGAGTAGGCACGAATCAAACAGTCAGCAGGCAATAATCATGGAACACAGGTGTGAGGAATCATGCTGCTCAGCTGGCAATAATCAAGCAGCTGAGCAGGCAGGAATTACGCAGCACAGCTGGCAATTGTCAAGCAGATGACAGGCAGGAATTGTGCAGCTCAGCTGGCAATTGTCAAGCAGATGAGCAGACAGTAATCACGCAGCTCAGCAGGCCCAGATCACGTGACTGAGCATGCACTGTTCACGTGGCTGATCATACACTGATCACGTGATGATCATGTACTGATCACTTGGATATCATGCACTGATCACGTGGCTGATCATACACTGTTCACGTGTCTGACCATGCACTGATCACGTGGCTGATAATACACTGCTCACGTAACTGATCATGCACTGATCACGTGGCTATCATGCACTGATCACGTGGCTGAACATGCACTGTTCACGTGGCTGATCACACACCTGTCACGTGACATATCATGCACTGATCACGTGGCACTCATGCACTGATCACGTGGCTGATCATACTCTGCTCACGTAACTCATGCACACATCACGTGGCTATCATGCACTGCTCACGTGGCTCGTCATGGAATGATCACGTAGCAACCATATACTGGTAACGTGACTGATCATACAAAGATCACGTAAATGATCATGCACTGTTCACGTGACTGATCATGTACTGATCACGTGACTGATCATGCACTGACCACGTGGCTATCATGCTCTGCTCACGTGGCTGATCATGCAACGATCACGTAGCAACCATGTACTGGTCACGTGACTGATCATGCACTGATCACGTAATTGATCCTGCACTGATCACGTGGCTCATCATGCACTGATCACGTGGCTGATCACACATGTATCACGTGACTGATCATGCACTGATCCCGTGGCTGTCATGCACTGATCACGTGGCTGTCATGCACTGATCACGTGGATATCATGCACTGATCATGTGGCTGATCACACACGTATCACATGACTGATCATGCACTGATCATGTGGCTATCATGCACTGATCACGTGGCTAACATGCACTGATCACGTGGCTTATCA
This sequence comes from Bos javanicus, assembly GCF_032452875.1. Taxonomy (NCBI): domain Eukaryota; kingdom Metazoa; phylum Chordata; class Mammalia; order Artiodactyla; family Bovidae; genus Bos; species Bos javanicus. Next base: position 134,960 of record NW_026894233.1, on the reverse strand, counting down.
GGCAATGATCACGTAGCTACCTTGTACTGATCACGTAACTGATCATGCACTGAGCACGTAATTGATCATGCACTGATCATGTGGCTGATCATGCAGTGATCACGTGGCTGATCATACACTGATCACATAACTGATCATGCACTGATCACGTGACTGATCATGCACTGATCACGTCTATATCATGCACTGATCACATGACTGCCCGTGCACTAATCACGTGGATGATCATACACTAATCTTGTGACAGATCATGCACTGATCACGTGGCTGATCATGCACTGATACCGTGACTGAGCATGGACTGATCACATGCCTATCATGTAGTGATCACGTTACTTAATGGCGCTGATCATGTGACTGATCATGCGCTGGTCATGTTTGCTATCATACAGTGATCATGTGCCTCTGGAGGCAATAAACAAAGAGCTGAGTAGGCACGAATCAAACAGTCAGCAGGCAATAATCATGGAACACAGGTGTGAGGAATCATGCTGCTCAGCTGGCAATAATCAAGCAGCTGAGCAGGCAGGAATTACGCAGCACAGCTGGCAATTGTCAAGCAGATGACAGGCAGGAATCGTGCAGCTCAGCTGGCAATTGTCAAGCAGATGAGCAGACAGTAATCACGCAGCTCAGCAGGCCCTGATCACGTGACTGTGCATGCACTGTTCACTTGGCTGATCATACACTGATCACGTGATGATCATGCACTGATCACTTGGATATCATGCACTGATCACGTGGCTGATCATACACTGTTCACGTGTCTGACCATGCACTGATCACGTGGCTGACCATACACTGCTCACAAAACTGATCATGCACTGATCAGGTGACTTATCATGCACTGTTAACGTTAGTGATCATGCACTGATCACGTGACTGATCATGCACTGATCACTTAATTGATCCTGGACTGATCACGTGGCTCATAATGCAGTGATCACGTGGCTGATCACACATGTATCACGTGACTGATCATGACTGATCACGTGGCTCTCATGCACTGATCACGTGGCTGTCATGCACTGATCACGTGGATATCATGCACTGATCACGTGTCTGATCACACATGTATCACATGACTGATCATGCACTGATCACGTGGCTATCATGCACTGATCACGTGGCTATCATGCACTGATCATGTGGCTGATCATGCACTGATCACGTAATTGATCATGCACTGATCATGTGGCTGATCATGCACTGATCACGTGGCTGATCATACACTGATCACATAACTGATCATGCACTGATCTCGTGTCTGATCATGCACTGATCACGTGGCTCTCATGCACTGATCAAGTGGCTGTCATGCACTGATCACGTGACTGATCATGCACTGTTCACGTCTATATCATGCACTGATCACATGACTGCCCGTGCACTGATCACGTGGATGATCATACACTAATCTTGTGACAGATCATGCACTGATCACGTGGCTGATCATGCACTGATACCGTGACTGAGCATGGACTGATCACATGACTATCATGTAGTGATCACGTGACTTAATGGCGCTGATCATGTGACTGATCATGCGCTGATCATGTTTGCTATCATACACTGATCATGCGCCTCTGAAGGCAATAAACAAAGAGCTGAGTAGGCACGAATCAAACAGTCAGCAGGCAATAATCATGGAACTCAGGTGTGAGGAATCATGCTGCTCAGCTGGCAATAATCAAGCAGCTGAACAGGCAGGAATTACACAGCACAGCTGGCAATTGTCAAGCAGATGACAGGCAGGAATCGTGCAGCTCAGCTGGCAATTGTCAAGCAGATGAGCAGACAGGAATCACGCAGCTCAGCAGGCCCAGATCACGTGACTGAGCATGCACTCTTCACGTGGCTGATCATACACTGTTCACGTGTCTGACCATGCACTGATCACGTGGCTGACCATACACTGCTCACAAAACTGATCATGCACTGATCACGTGGCTATCATGCACTGATCACGTGGCTGAACATGCACTGTTCACGTGGCTGATCACACACCTGTCACGTGACATATCATGCGCTGATCACGTGGCACTCATGCACTGATCACGTGGCTGATCATACTCTGCTCACGTAACTCATGCACACATCACGTGGCTATCATGCACTGCTCACGTGGCTCGTCATGGAATGATCCCGTAGCTACCATTTACTGGTAACGTGACTGATCATGCAAAGATCACGTAAATGATCATGCACTGTTCACGTGACTGATCATGTACTGATCACGTGACTGATCATGCACTGACCACGTGGCTATCATGCTCTGCTCACGTGGCTGATCATGCAACGATCACGTAGCAACCATGTACTGGTCACGTGACTGATCATGCACTGATCACGTAATTGATTCTGCACTGATCACGTGCTGATCACACATGTATCACGTGACTGATCATTCACTGACCACGTGGCTCTCATGCACTGATCACGTGGCTGTCATGCACTGATCATGTGGCTGATCAGGCAATGATCACGTAGCTACCATGTACTGGTCACGTGACGGATCATTCACTGATCACGTAATTGATCATGCACTGATCATGTGGCTGATCATGCACTGATCACGTGGCTGATCATACACTGTTCACGTGTCTGACCATGCACTGATCACGTGGCTGATCATACACTGCTCACGTAACGGATCATGCACTGATCACGTGGCTATCATGCACTGATCACGTGGCTGAACATGCACTGTTCACGTGGCTGATCACACACCTGTCACGTGACATATCATGCACTGATCACGTGGCACTCATGCACTGATCACGTGGCTGATCATACTCTGCTCACGTAACTCATGCACACATCACGTGGCTATCATGCACTGCTCACGTGGCTCGTCATGGAATGATCACGTAGCAACCATATACTGGTAACGTGACTGATCATGCAAAGATCACGTAAATGATCATGCACTGTTCACGTGACTGATCATGTACTGATCACGTGACTGATCATGCACTGACCACGTGGCTATCATGCTGTGCTCACGTGGCTGAACATGCAACGATCACGTAGCAACCATGTACTGGTCACGTGACTGATCATGCACTGATCACGTAATTGATCCTGCACTGATCACGTGGCTCATCATGCACTGATCACGTGGCTGATCACACATGTATCACGTGACTGATCATGCACTGATCCCGTGGCTCTCATGCACTGATCACGTGGCTGTCATGCACTGATCACGTGGATATCATGCACTGATCTCGTGGCTGACCACACACGTATCACATGACTGATCATGCACTGATCACGTGGCTATCATGCACTGATCACGTGGCTATCATGCACTGATCATGTGCCTGATCAGGCAATGATCACGTAGCTACCATGTACTGGTCACGTGGCTGATCATACACTGATCACATAACTGATCATGCACTGATCACGTGACTGATCATGCACTGACCACGTGGCTATCATGCACTGATCACTTGGCTGGACATACACTGATCTCGTGCCTGGTCATGCACTGATCACGTGGCTGATCATGCACTGATCACGTGACTGATCATGCACTGATCACGTGGCTATCATGCACTGATCACTTGGCTGGACATACACTGATCACGTGCCTGGTCATGCACTGATCACGTGGCTGATCATGCACTGATCACGTGACTGATCATGCACTGACCTCGTGTCTGATCATGCACTGATCACGTGGCTGATCACACACGTATCACATGACTGATCATGCACTGATCACGTGGCTATCATGCACTGATCACGTGGCTATCACCCACTGATCATGTGGCTGATCAGGCAATGATCACGTAGCTACCATGTACTGGTCACGTGACTGATAATGCACTGATCACGTAATTGATCATGCACTGATCATGTGGCTGATCATGCACTGATCACGTGGCTGATCATACACTGATCATGTCCCTATCATGCACTGATCACTTGGCTGGACATACACTGATCACGTGCCTGGTCATGCACTGATCACGTGGCTGATCATGCACTGATCACGTGACTGATCATGCACTGATCTCGTGTCTGATCATGCACTGATCACGTGCCTATCATGCACTGCTCCCGTGGTGATCATGCCATGATCACGCATCTACCATGTACTGGTCACATGACTGATCATGCACTGATCACGTGACTGATCATGCAGTGAACACGTGGCTATCATGAACTACTCACGTGGCTGAACATGCAATGATCATGTAGCTACCATGTACAGGTCACGTGAATGATCATACACCCATCAGGTGACTGATCATGCACTGATCACGTGGCTATCATGCACTGATCACGAGACTGATCATGCACTGTTCACGTCTATATCATGCAGTGATCACATGACTGCCCGTGCACTAATCACGTGGATGATCATACACTAATCTTGTGACAGATCATGCACTGATCACGTGGCTGATCATGCACTGATACCGTGACTGAGCATGGACTAATCACATGACTATCATGTAGTGATCACGTGACTTATTGGCGCTGATCATGTGACTGATCATGCGCTGATCATGTTTGCTATCATACAGTGATCATGTGCCTCTGGAGGCAATAAACAAAGAGCTGAGTAGGCACGAATCAAACAGTCAGCAGGCAATAATCATGGAACACAGGTGTGAGGAATCATGGTGCTCAGCTGGCAATAATCAAGCAGCTGAGCAGGCAGGAATTAGGCAGCACAGCTGGCAATTGTCAAGCAGATGACAGGCAGGAATCGTGCAGCTCAGCTGGCAATTGTCAAGCAGATGAGCAGACAGTAATCACGCAGCTCAGCAGGCCCTGATCACGTTACTGAGCATGCACTGTTCACGTGGCTGATCATACACTGATCACGTGATGATCATGCACTGATCACTTGGATATCATGCACTGATCACGTGGCACTCATGCACTGATCACGTGGCTGATCATACTCTGCTCACGTAACTCATGCACACATCACGTGGCTATCATGCTCTGCTCACGTGGCTCGTCATGGAATGATCACGTAGCGACCATATACTGGTAACGTGACTGATCATGCAAAGATCACGTAAATGATCATGTACTGTTCACGTGACTGATCATGTACTGATCACGTGACTGATCATGCACTGACCACGTGGCGATCATGCTCTGCTCACGTGGCTGTCATGCAACGATCACGTAGCAACCATGTACTGGTCACGTGACTGATCATGCACTGATCACGTAATTGATCCTGCACTGATCACGTGGCTCATCATGCACTGTTCACGTGGCTGATAACACATGTATCACGTGACTGATCATGCACTGATCATGTGGCTCTCATGCACTGATCACGTGGCTGTCATGCACTGATCACGTGGATATCATGCACTGATCACGTGGCTGATCACAAACGTATCACATGACTGATCATGCACTGATCACGTGGCTATCATGCACTGATCACGTGGCTATCATGCACTGATCACGTGGCTCTCATGCACTGATCACGTGGCTGTCATGCACTGATCACGTGGATATCATGCACTGATCACGTGGCTGATCACACACGTATCACATGACTGATCATGCACTGATCACGTGGCTATGATGCACTGATCACGTGGCTATCATGCACTGATCATGTGGCTGATCAGGCAATGATCACGTAGCTACCATGTACTGGTCACGTGGCTGATCATACACTGATCACATAACTGATCATGCACTGATCACGTGACTGATCATGCACTGATCACGTGGCTATCATGCACTGATCACTTGCCTGGACATACACTGATCACGTGCCTGGTCATGCACTGATCACGTGGCTGATCATGCACTGATCACGTGACTGATCATGCACTGATCTCGTGTCTGATCATGCACTGATCACGTGGCTGATCACACACGTATCACATGACTGATCATGCACTGATCACGTGGCTATCATGCACTGATCACGTGGCTATCACGCACTGATCATGTGGCTGATCAGGCAATGATCACGTAGCTACCATGTACTGGTCACGTGACTGATAATGCACTGATCACGTAATTGATCATGCACTGATCATGTGGCTGATCATGCACTGATCACGTGGCTGATCATACACTGATAACATAACTGATCATGCACTGATCACGTGACTGATCATGCACTGATCACGTGGCTATCATGCACTGATCACTTGGCTGGACATACACTGATCACGTGCCTGGTCATGCACTGATCACGTGGCTGATCATGCACTGATCACGTGACTGATCATGCACTGATCTCGTGTCTGATCATGCACTGATCACGTGCCTATCATGCACTGCTCACGTGGTGATCATGCCATGATCACGCAGCTACCATGTACTGGTCACATGACTGATCATGCACTGATCACGTGGCTATCATGCACTGATCACGTGGCTATCATGCACTGATCACGTGGCTTATCAGGCAATGATCACGTAGCTACCTTGTACTGGTCACGTAACTGATCATACACTGATCACATAACTGATCATGCACTGATCACGTGACTGATCATGCACTGACCACGTGGCTATCATGCACTGATCACTTGGCTGGACATACACTGATCTCGTGCCTGGTCATGCACTGATCACGTGGCTGATCATGCACTGATCACGTGACTGATCATGCACTGACCTCGTGTCTGATCATGCACTGATCACGTGGCTGATCACACACGTATCACGTGACTGATCATGCACTGATCACGTGGATATCATGCACTGATCACGTGGCTATCACGCACTGATCATGTGGCTGATCAGGCAATGATCACGTAGCTACCATGTACTGGTCACGTGACTGATAATGCACTGATCACGTAATTGATCATGCACTGATCATGTGGCTGATCATGCACTGATCACGTGGCTGATCATACACTGATCACATAACTGATCATGCACTGATCAAGTGACTGATCATGCACTGATCACGTCCCTATCATGCACTGGTCACTTGGCTGGACATACACTGATCACGTGCCTGGTCATGCACTGATAACATGGCTGATCATGCACTGATCACGTGACTGATCATGCACTGATCTCGTGTCTGATCATGCACTGATCACGTGCCTATCATGCACTGCTCCCGTGGTGATCATGCCATGATCACGCAGCTACCATGTACTGGTCACATGACTGATCATGCACTGATCACGTGACTGATCATGCAGTGAACACGTGGCTATCATGAACTACTCACGTGGCTGAACATGCAATGTTCATGTAGCTACCATGTACAGGTCACGTGAATGATCATACACCCATCAGGTGACTGATCATGCACTGATCACGTGGCTATCATGCACTGATCACGAGACTGATCATTCACTGTTCACGTCTATATCATGCAGTGATCACATGACTGCCCGTGCACTAATCACGTGGATGATCATACACTAATCTTGTGACAGATCATGCACTGATCACGTGGCTGATCATGCACTGATACCGTGACTGAGCATGGACTAATCACATGACTATCATGTAGTGATCACGTGACTTAATGGCGCTGATCATGTGACTGATCATGCGCTGATCATGTTTGCTATCATACACTGATCATGTGCCTCTGGAGGCAATAAACAAAGAGCTGAGTAGGCACGAATCAAACAGTCAGCAGGCAATAATCATGGAACACAGGTGTGAGGAATCATGCTGCTCAGCTGGCAATAATCAAGCAGCTGAGCATCAGGAATTAGGCAGCACAGCTGGCAATTGTCAAGCAGATGACAGGCAGGAATCGTGCAGCTCAGCTGGCAATTGTCAAGCAGATGAGCAGACAGTAATCACGCAGCTCAGCAGGCCCTGATCACGTGACTGAGCATGCACTCTTCACGTGGCTGATCATACACTGATCACGTGATGATCATGCACTGATCACTTGGATATCATGCACTGATCACGTGGCTGGTCATACACTGTTCACGTGTCTGACCATGCACTGATCACGTGGCTGACCATACACTGCTCACAAAACTGATCATGCACTGATCACGTGGCTATCATGCACTGATCACGTGGCTGAACATGCACTGTTCACGTGGCTGATCACACACCTGTCACGTGACGTATCATGCGCTGATCACGTGGCACTCATGCACTGATCACGTGGCTGATCATACTCTGCTCACGTAACTGATCATGCACACATCACGTGGCTATCATGCACTGCTCACGTGGCTCGTCATGGAATGATCACGTAGCTACCATATACTGGTAACGTGACAAATCATGCAAAGATCACGTAAATGATAATGCACTCTTCACGTGACTGATCATGTACTGATCACGTGACTGATCATGCACTGATCACGTGGCTATCATGCTCTGCTCACGTGGCTGATCATGCAAAGATCACGTAGCAACCATGTACTGGTCACGTGACTGATCATGCACTGATCACGTAACTGATCCTGCACTGATCACGTGGCTCATCATGCACTGATCACGTGGCTGATCACACACGTATCACATGACTGATCATGCACTGATCACGTGGCTATCATGCACTGATCACGTGGCTATCATGCACTGATCACGTGGCTGATCAGGCAATGATCACGTAACTACCATGTACTGGTCACGTGACTGATCATGCACTGATCACTTAATTGATCATGCACTGATCATGTGGCTGATCATGCACTGATCACGTGGCTGATCATACACTGATCACCTAACTGATCATGCACTGAATACGTGACTGATCATGCACTGATCACATAGCTATCATGCACTGATCACTTGGCTGGACATACACTGAACACGTGCCTGGTCATGCACTGATCACGTGGCTGATCATGCACTGATCACGTGACTGATCATGCACTGATCTCGTGTCTGATCATGCACTGATCACGTGGCTATCATGCACTGTTCACCTGGCTGATCATACGATGATCACGCAGCTACCATGTACTGGTCACATGACTGAACATGCACTCATCACGTGACTGATCATGCAGTGATCACGTGGCTATCATGCACTACTCACGTGGCTGATCATGCAATGATCATGTAGCTACCATGTACAGGTCACGTGAGTGATCATACACCCATCAGGTGACTGATCATGCACTGCTCACGTGGCTGATCATGCCATGATCACGCAGCTACCATGTACTGGTCACAAGACTGATCATGCACTGATCACGTGACTGATCATGCAGTGATCACGTGGCTATCATGAACTACTCACTTGGCTGATCATGCAATGATCATGTAGCTACCATGTACAGGTCACGTGAATGATCATACACCCATCAGGTGACTGATCATGCACTGATCACGTGGCTATCATGCACTGATCACGAGACTGATCATGCCCTGTTCACGTCTATATCATGCACTGATCACATGACTGCCCGTGCACTGATCACGTGGATGATCATACACTAATCTTGTGACAGATCATGCAGTGATCACGTGGCTGATCATGCACTGATACCGTGACTGAGCATGGACTGATCACATGACCATCATGTAGTGATCACGTGACTTAATGGCGCTGATCATGTGACTGATCATGCGCTGATCATGTTTGCTATCATACACTGATCATGCGCCTCTGAAGGCAATAAACAAAGAGCTGAGTAGGCACGAATCAAACAGTCAGCAGGCAATAATCATGGAACTCAGGTGTGAGGAATCATGCTGCTCAGCTGGCAATAATCAAGCAGCTGAACAGGCAGGAATTACGCAGCACAGCTGGCAATTGTCAAGCAGATGACAGGCAGGAATCGTGCAGCTCAGCTGGCAATTGTCAAGCAGATGAGCAGACAGTAATCACGCAGCTCAGCAGGCCCAGATCACGTGACTGAGCATGCACTCTTCACGTGGCTGATCATACACTGATAACATGATGATCATGCACTGATCACTTGGATATCATGCACTGATCACGTGGCTGGTCATACACTGTTCACGTGTCTGACCATGCACTGATCACGTGGCTGACCATACACTGCTCACAAAACTGATCATGCACTGATCACGTGGCTATCATGCACTGATCACGTGGCTGAACATGCACTGTTCACGTGGCTGATCACACACCTGTCACGTGACATATCATGCGCTGATCACGTGGCACTCATGCACTGATCACGTGGCTGATCATACTCTGCTCACGTAACTCATGCACACATCACGTGGCTATCATGTACTGCTCACGTGGCTCGTCATGGAATGATCACGTATCTACCATATACTGGTAACGTGACTGATCATGCAAAGATCACGTAAATGATCATGCACTGTTCACGTGACTGATCATGTACTGATCACGTGACTGATCATGCACTGACCACGTGGATATCATGCTCTGCTCACGTGGCTGATCATGCAACGATCACGTAGCAACCATGTACTGGTCACGTGACTGATCATGCACTGATCACGTAATTGATCATGCACTGATCACGTGGCTGATCATGCACTGATCACGTGGCTGATCACACATGTATCACGTGACTGATCATGCACTGATCCCGTGGCTCTCATGCACTGATCACGTGGCTGTCATGCACTGATCACGTGGATATCATGCACTGATCACGTGGCTGATCACACACGTATCACATGACTGATCATGCACTGATCACGTGGCTATCATGCACTGATCACGTGGCTATCATGCACTGATCATGTGGCTGATCAGGCAATGATCACGTAGCTACCATGTACTGGTCACGTGGCTGATCAAACACTGATCACATAACTGATCATGCACTGATCACGTGACTGATCATGCACTGATCACGTGGCTATCATGCACTGATCACTTGCCTGGACGATCACGTGCCTGGTCATGCACTGATCACATGGCTGATCATGCACTGATCACGTGACTGATCATGCACTGATCTTGTGTCTGATCATGCACTGATCACGTGGCTGATCATACACTGATCACATAACTGATCATGCACTGATCACGTGACTGATCATGCACTGATCACGTGGCTATCATGCACTGATCACTTGGCTGGACATACACTGATCACGTGCCTGGTCATGCACTGATCACGTGGCTGATCATGCACTGATCACGTGACTGATCATGCACTGATCTCGTGTCTGATCATGCACTGATCACGTGCCTATCATGCACTGCTCACGTGGTGATCATGCCATGATCACGCAGCTACCATGTACTGGTCACATGACTGATCATGCACTGATCACGTGACTGATCATGCAGTGATCACGTGGCTATCATGAACTACTCACGTGGCTGAACATGCAATGATCATGTAGCTACCATGTACAGGTCACGTGAATGATCATACACCCATCAGGTGACTGATCATGCACTGATCACGTGGCTATCATGCACTGATCACGAGACTGATCATGCACTGTTCACGTCTATATCATGCACTGATCACATGACTGCCCGTGCACTAATCACGTGGATGATCATACACTAATCTTGTGACAGATCATGCACTGATCACGTGGCTGATCATGCACTGATACCGTGACTGAGCATGGACTGATCACATGCCTATCATGTAGTGATCACGTTACTTAATGGCGCTGATCATGTGACTGATCATGCGCTGGTCATGTTTGCTATCATACAGTGATCATGTGCCTCTGGAGGCAATAAACAAAGAGCTGAGTAGGCACGAATCAAACAGTCAGCAGGCAATAATCATGGAACACAGGTGTGAGGAATCATGCTGCTCAGCTGGCAATAATCAAGCAGCTGAGCAGGCAGGAATTACGCAGCACAGCTGGCAATTGTCAAGCAGATGACAGGCAGGAATCGTGCAGCTCAGCTGGCAATTGTCAAGCAGATGAGCAGACAGTAATCACGCAGCTCAGCAGGCCCTGATCACGTGACTGTGCATGCACTGTTCACGTGGCTGATCATACACTGATCACGTGATGATCATGCACTGATCACTTGGATATCATGCACTGATCACGTGGCTGATCATACACTGTTCACGTGTCTGACCATGCACTGATCACGTGGCTGACCATACACTGCTCACAAAACTGATCATGCACTGATCAGGTGACTTATCATGCACTGTTAACGTTAGTGATCATGCACTGATCACGTGACTGATCATGCACTGATCACTTAATTGATCCTGGACTGATCACGTGGCTCATAATGCACTGATCACGTGGCTGATCACACATGTATCACGTGACTGATCATGCACTGATCACGTGGCTCTCATGCACTGATCACGTGGCTGTCATGCACTGATCACGTGGATATCATGCACTGATCACGTGTCTGATCACACATGTATCACATGACTGATCATGCACTGATCACGTGGCTATCATGCACTGATCACGTGGCTATCATGCACTGATCATGTGGCTGATCATGCACTGATCACGTAATTGATCATGCACTGATCATGTGGCTGATCATGCACTGATCACGTGGCTGATCATACACTGATCACATAACTGATCATGCACTGATCTCGTGTCGGATCATGCACTGATCACGTGGCTATTATGCACTGCTCACGTGGCTCATCATGGAATGATCACTTAGCAACCATATACTGGTAACGTGACTGATCATGCAAAGATCACGTAAATGATCATGCACTGTTTACGTGACTGATCATGTACTGATCACGTGACTGATCATGCACTGACCACGTGGCTATCATGCTCTGCTCACGTGGCTGATCATGCAACAATCACGTAGCAACCATGTACTGGTCACGTGACTGATCATGCACTGATCACGTAATTGATCCTGCACTGATCACGTGGCTCATCATGCACTGATCACGTGGCTGATCACACATGTATCACGTGACTGATCATGCACTGATCACGTGGCTCTCATGCACTGATCAAGTGGCTGTCATGCACTGATCACGTGAATGATCATGCACTGTTCACGTCTATATCATGCACTGATCACATGACTGCCCGTGAACTGATCACGTGGATGATCATACACTAATCTTGTGACAGATCATGCACTGATCACGTGGCTGATCATGCACTGATACCGTGACTGAGCATGGACTGATCACATGACTATCATGTAGTGATCACGTGACTTAATGGCGCTGATCATGTGACTGATCATGCGCTGATCATGTTTGCTATCATACACTGATCATGCGCCTCTGAAGGCAATAAACAAAGAGCTGAGTAGGCACGAATCAAACAGTCAGCAGGCAATAATCATGGAACTCAGGTGTGAGGAATCATGCTGCTCAGCTGGCAATAATCAAGCAGCTGAACAGGCAGGAATTACACAGCACAGCTGGCAATTGTCAAGCAGATGACAGGCAGGAATCGTGCAGCTCAGCTGGCAATTGTCAAGCAGATGAGCAGACAGGAATCACGCAGCTCAGCAGGCCCAGATCACGTGACTGAGCATGCACTCTTCACGTGGCTGATCATACACTGTTCACGTGTCTGACCATGCACTGATCACGTGGCTGACCATACACTGCTCACAAAACTGATCATGCACTGATCACGTGGCTATCATGCACTGATCACGTGGCTGAACATGCACTGTTCACGTGGCTGATCACACACCTGTCACGTGACATATCATGCGCTGATCACGTGGCACTCATGCACTGATCACGTGGCTGATCATACTCTGCTCACGTAACTCATGCACACATCACGTGGCTATCATGCACTGCTCACGTGGCTCGTCATGGAATGTTCACGTAGCTACCATTTACTGGTAACGTGACTGATCATGCAAAGATCACGTAAATGATCATGCACTGTTCACGTGACTGATCATGTACTGATCACGTGACTGATCATGCACTGACCACGTGGCTATCATGCTCTGCTCACGTGGCTGATCATGCAACGATCACGTAGCAACCATGTACTGGTCACGTGACTGATCATGCACTGATCACGTAATTGATACTGCACTGATCACCTGGCTGATCACACATGTATCACGTGACTGATCATTCACTGATCACGTGGCTCTCATGCACTGATCACGTGGCTGTCATGCACTGATCATGTGGCTGATCAGGCAATGATCACGTAGCTACCATGTACTGGTCACGTGACTGATCATTCACTGATCACGTAATTGATCATGCACTGATCATGTGGCTGATCATGCACTGATCACGTGGCTGATCATACACTGTTCACGTGTCTGACCATGCACTGATCACGTGGCTGATCATACACTGCTCACGTAACGGATCATGCACTGATCACGTGGCTATCATGCACTGATCACGTGGCTGAACATGCACTGTTCACGTGGCTGATCACACACCTGTCACGTGACATATCATGCACTGATCACGTGGCACTCATGCACTGATCACGTGGCTGATCATACTCTGCTCACGTAACTCATGCACACATCACGTGGCTATCATGCACTGCTCACGTGGCTCGTCATGGAATGATCACGTAGCAACCATATACTGGTAACGTGACTGATCATGCAAAGATCACGTAAATGATCATGCACTGTTCACGTGACTGATCATGTACTGATCACGTGACTGATCATGCACTGACCACGTGGCTATCATGCTGTGCTCACGTGGCTGAACATGCAACGATCACGTAGCAACCATGTACTGGTCACGTGACTGATCATGCACTGATCACGTAATTGATCCTGCACTGATCACGTGGCTCATCATGCACTGATCACGTGGCTGATCACACATGTATCACGTGACTGATCATGCACTGATCCCGTGGCTCTCATGCACTGATCACGTGGCTGTCATGCACTGATCACGTGGATATCATGCACTGATCTCGTGGATGACCACACACGTATCACATGACTGATCATGCACTGATCACGTGGCTATCATGCACTGATCACGTGGCTATCATGCACTGATCATGTGGCTGATCAGGCAATGATCACGTAGCTACCATGTACTGGTCACGTGGCTGATCATACACTGATCACATAACTGATCATGCATTGATCACGTGACTGATCATGCACTGACCACGTGGCTATCATGCACTGATCACTTGGCTGGACATACACTGATCTCGTGCCTGGTCATGCACTGATCACGTGGCTGATCATGCACTGATCACGTGACTGATCATGCACTGATCACGTGGCTATCATGCACTGATCACTTGGCTGGACATACACTGATCACGTGCCTGGTCATGCACTGATCACGTGGCTGATCATGCACTGATCACGTGACTGATCATGCACTGATCTCGTGTCTGATCATGCACTGATCACGTGGCTGATCACACACGTATCACATGACTAATCATGCACTGATCACGTGGCTATCATGCACTGATCACGTGGCTATCACGCACTGATCATGTGGCTGATCAGGCAATGATCACGTAGCTACCATGTACTGGTCACGTGACTGATAATGCACTGATCACGTAATTGATCATGCACTGATCATGTGGCTGATCATGCACTGATCACGTGGCTGATCATACACTGATCACATAACTGATCATGCACTGATCAAGTGACTGATCATGCACTGATCACGTGGCTATCATGCACTGATCACTTGGCTGGACATACACTGATCACGTGCCTGGTCATGCACTGATCACGTGGCTGATCATGCACTGATCACGTGACTGATCATGCACTGATCTCGTGTCTGATCATGCACTGATCACGTGCCTATCATGCACTGCTCCCGTGGTGATCATGCCATGATCACGCAGCTACCATGTACTGGTCACATGACTGATCATGCACTGATCACGTGACTGATCATGCAGTGAACACGTGGCTATCATGAACTACTCACGTGGCTGAACATGCAATGATCATGTAGCTACCATGTACAGGTCACGTGAATGATCATACACCCATCAGGTGACTGATCATGCACTGATCACGTGGCTATCATGCACTGTTCACGAGACTGATCATGCACTGTTCACGTCTATATCATGCACTGATTACATGACTGCCCATGCACTGATCACGTGGATGATCATACACTAATCTTGTGAGAGATCATGCACTGATCACGTGGCTGATCATGCACTGATACCGTGACTGAGCATGGACTGATCACATGACTATCATGTAGTGATCACGTGACTTAATGGCGCTGATCATGTGACTGATCATGCGCTGATCATGTTTGCTATCATACACTGATCATGTGCCTCTGGAGGCAATAAACAAAGAGCTGAGTAGGCACGAATCAAACAGTCAGCAGGCAATAATCATGGAACTCAGGTGTGAGGAATCATGCTGCTCAGCTGGCAATAATCAAGCAGCTGAGCAGGCAGGAATTACGCAGCACAGCTGGCAATTGTCAAGCAGATGACAGGCAGGAATCGTGCAGCTCAGCTGGCAATTGTCAAGCAGATGAGCAGACAGTAATCACGCAGCTCAGCAGGCCCTTATCACGTGACTGAGCATGCACTATACACGTGGCTGATCATACACTGATCACGTGATGATCATGCACTGATCACTTGGATATCATGCACTGATCACGTGGCTGATCATACACTGTTCACGTGTCTGACCATGCACTGATCACGTGGCTGATCATACACTGCTCACGTAACTGATCATGCACTGATCACGTGGCTATCATGCACTGATCACGTGGCTGAACATGCACTGTTCACGTGGCTGATCACACACCTGTCACGTGACGTATCATGCACTGATCACGTGGCACTCATGCACTGATCACGTGGCTGATCATACTCTGCTCACGTAACTGATCATGCACACATCACGTGGCTATCATGCACTGCTCACGTGGCTCGTCATGGAATGATCACGTAGCTACCATATACTGGTCACGTGACTGATCATGCAAAGATCACGTAAATGATCATGCACTGTTCACGTGACTGATCATGTACTGATCACGTGACTGATCATGCACTGATCACGTGGCTATCATGCACTGCTCACGTGGCTGATCATGCAAAGATCACGTAGCAACCATGTACTGGTCACGTGACTGATCATGCACTGATCACGTAACTGATCCTGCACTGATCACGTGGCTCATCATGCACTGATCACGTGGCTGATCACACACGTATCACGTGACTGATCATGCACTGATCACGTGGCTATCATGCACTGATCACGTGGCTGATCATGCACTGATCACGTAACTACCATGCACTGATCACGTGACTGATCATGCACTGATCACGTAACTGATCATGCACTGATCACGTGGCTGATCATGCACTGATCACGTGGCTGATCATGCACTGATCACGTGACTGATCATGCACTGATCACGTGACTGATCATGCACTGATCACGTGGCTATCATGCACTGATCACGTGGCTGATCATGCACTGATCACGTGGCTGATCATGCACTGATCACGTGGCTGATCATGCACTGATCACGTGACTGATCATGCACTGATCACGTGACTGATCATGCACTGATCACGTGGCTATCATGCACTGATCACGTGGCTGATCATGCATGATCACGCAGCTATCATGCACTGATCACGTGACTGATCATGCACTGATCACGTGACTGATCATGCACTGATCACGTGGCTATCATGCACTGATCACGTGGCTGATCATGCACTGATCACGTGGCTGATCATGCACTGATCACGTGACTGATCATGCACTGATCACGTGACTGATCATGCACTGATCACGTGGCTGATCATGCCATGATCACGCAGCTACCATGTACTGGTCACATGACTGATCATGCACTGATCACGTGACTGATCATGCACTGATCACGTGGCTATCATGCACTACTCACGTGGCTGATCATGCAATGATCATGTAGCTACCATGTACAGGTCACGTGAATGATCATACACCCATCAGGTGACTGATCATGCACTGATCACGTGGCTATCATGCACTGATCACGAGACTGATCATGCCCTGTTCACGTCTATATCATGCACTGATCACATGACTGCCCATGCACTGATCACGTGGATGATCATACACTAATCTTGTGACAGATCATGCACTGATCACGTGGCTGATCATGCACTGATACCGTGACTGAGCATGGACTGATCACATGACTATCATGTAGTGATCACGTGACTTAATGGCGCTGATCATGTGACTGATCATGCGCTGATCATGTTTGCTATCATACACTGATCATGTGCCTCTGGAGGCAATAAACAAAGAGCTGAGTAGGCACGAATCAAACAGTCAGCAGGCAATAATCATGGAACTCAGGTGTGAGGAATCATGCTGCTCAGCTCGCAATAATCAAGCAGCTGAGCAGGCAGGAATTACGCAGCACAGCTGGCAATTGTCAAGCAGATGACAGGCAGGAATCGTGCAGCTCAGCTGGCAATTGTCAAGCAGATGAGCAGACAGTAATCACGCAGCTCAGCAGGCCCAGATCACGTGACTGAGCATGCACTGTTCACGTGGCTGATCATACACTGATCACGTGATGATCATGCACTGATCACTTGGATATCATGCACTGATCACGTGGCTGATCATACACTGTTCACGTGTCTGACCATGCACTGATCACGTGGCTGATCATACACTGCTCACGTAACTGATCATGCACTGATCACGTGGCTATCATGCACTGATCACGTGGCTGAACATGCACTGTTCACGTGGCTGATCACACACCTGTCACGTGACATATCATGCACTGATCACGTGGCACTCATGCACTGATCACGTGGCTGATCATACTCTGCTCACGTAACTCATGCACACATCACGTGGCTATCATGCACTGCTCACGTGGCTCGTCATGGAATGATCACGTAGCTACCATATACTGGTCACGTGACTGATCATGCAAAGATCACGTAAATGATCATGCACTGTTCACGTGACTGATCATGTACTGATCACGTGACTGATCATGCACTGATCACGTGGCTATCATGCTCTGCTCACGTGGCTGATCATGCAACGATCACGTAGCAACCATGTACTGGTCACGTGACTGATCATGCACTGATCACGTAATTGATCATGCACTGATCACGTGGCTGATCACACATGATCACGTGACTGATCATGCACTGATCACGTGGCTGTCATGCACTGATCACGTGGCTGTCATGCACTGATCACGTGGCTGATCATGCACTGATCACGTGGCTATCATGCACTGATCACGTGACTGATCATGCACTGATCACGTGACTGATCATGCACTGATCACGTGGCTGATCATGCACTGATCACGTGGCTGATCATGCACTGATCACGTGACTGATCATGCACGATCACGTGACTGATCATGCACTGATCACGTGGCTATCATGCACTGATCACGTGGCTGATCATGCACTGATCACGTGGCTGATCATGCACTGATCACGTGGCTGATCATGCACTGATCACGTGACTGATCATGCACTGATCACGTGGCTATCATGCACTGATCACGTGGCTGATCATGCACTGATCACGTAGCTACCATGCACTGATCACGTGACTGATCATGCACTGATCACGTGACTGATCATGCACTGATCACGTGACTGATCATGCACTGATCACGTGGTGATCATGCACTGATCACGTGACTGATCATGCACTGATCACGTGACTGATCATGCACTGATCACGTGGCTGATCATGCACTGATCACGTGGCTGATCACACATGATCACGTGACTGATCATGCACTGATCACGTGGCTATCATGCACTGATCACGTGGCTGTCATGCACTGATCACGTGGCTATCATGCACTGATCACGTGGCTGATCACACATGATCACGTGACTGATCATGCACTGATCACGTGGCTATCATGCACTGATCACGTGGCTATCATGCACTGATCACGTGGCTGATCATGCACTGATCACGTAACTGATCATGCACTGATCACGTGGCTGATCATGCACTGATCACGTGGCTGATCATGCACTGATCACGTAACTGATCATGCACTGATCACGTGACTGATCATGCACTGATCACGTGGCTATCATGCACTGATCACGTGGCTGGACATGCACTGATCACGTGCCTGATCATGCACTGATCACGTGGCTGATCATGCACTGATCACGTGACTGATCATGCACTGATCACGTGACTGATCATGCACTGATCACGTGGCTATCATGCACTGATCACGTGGCTGATCATGCACTGATCACGTAGCTACCATATACTGGTCACGTGACTGATCATGCACTGATCACGTGACTGATCATGCACTGATCACGTGACTGATCATGCACTGATCACGTGACTGATCATGCACTGATCACGTGGCTATCATGCACTGATCACGTGGCTGATCATGCACGATCACGTAGCAACCATGCACTGGTCACGTGACTGATCATGCACTGATCACGTAATTGATCATGCACTGATCACGTGGCTGATCATGCACTGATCACGTGGCTGATCACACATGATCACGTGACTGATCATGCACTGATCACGTGGCTATCATGCACTGATCACGTGGCTGATCATGCACTGATCACGTGACTGATCATGCACTGATCACGTCTATATCATGCACTGATCACGTGACTGATCATGCACTGATCACGTGGCTGATCATGCACTGATCACGTGACTGATCATGCACTGATCACGTGGCTGATCATGCACTGATCACGTGACTGATCATGCACTGATCACGTGGCTGATCATGCACTGATCACGTGGCTATCATGCACTGATCACGTGGCTGATCATGCACTGATACCGTGACTGAGCATGGACTGATCACATGACTATCATGTAGTGATCACGTGACTTAATGGCGCTGATCATGTGACTGATCATGCGCTGATCATGTTTGCTATCATACACTGATCATGTGCCTCTGGAGGCAATAAACAAAGAGCTGAGTAGGCACGAATCAAACAGTCAGCAGGCAATAATCATGGAACTCAGGTGTGAGGAATCATGCTGCTCAGCTGGCAATAATCAAGCAGCTGAGCTGGCAGGAATTACGCAGCACAGCTGGCAATTGTCAAGCAGATGACAGGCAGGAATCACGCAGCTCAGCAGGCACTGATCACGTGACTGAGCATGCACTGATCACGTGGCTGATCATGCACTGATCACGTGATGATCATGCACTGATCACGTGGCTGATCATGCACTGATCACGTGACTGATCATGCACTGATCACGTGGCTATCATGCACTGATCACGTGGCTGATCATGCACTGATCACGTAGCTGACCATGCACTGATCACGTGACTGATCATGCACTGATCACGTAACTGATCATGCACTGATCACGTGGCTATCATGCACTGATCACGTGGCTGATCACACATGATCACGTGACTGATCATGCACTGATCACGTGGCTATCATGCACTGATCACGTGGCTGTCATGCACTGATCACGTGGCTATCATGCACTGATCACGTGGCTGATCATGCACGATCACGTGACTGATCATGCACTGATCACGTGGCTATCATGCACTGATCACGTGGCTATCATGCACTGATCACGTGGCTGATCATGCACTGATCATGTAGCTATCATGCACTGGTCACGTGGCTGATCATGCACTGATCACGTGACTGATCATGCACTGATCACGGGACTGATCATGCACTGATCACGTGGCTATCATGCACTGATCACGTGGCTGGACATGCACTGATCACGTGGCTGATCATGCACTGATCACGTGGCTGATCATGCACTGATCACGTGACTGATCATGCACTGATCACGTGGCTATCATGCACTGATCACGTGGCTGATCATGCACTGATCACGTGGCTGATCATGCACTGATCACGTGGCTGATCATGCACTGATCACGTGACTGATCATGCACTGATCACGTGGCTGATCATGCACTGATCACGTGGCTGATCACACACGTATCACATGACTGATCATGCACTGATCACGTGGCTATCATGCACTGATCACGTGGCTATCATGCACTGATCACGTGGCTGATCATGCAATGATCACGTAGCTACCATGTACTGGTCACGTGACTGATCATGCACTGATCACGTAATTGATCATGCACTGATCACGTGGCTGATCATGCACTGATCACGTGGCTGATCATGCACTGATCACGTGACTGATCATGCACTGATCACGTGACTGATCATGCACTGATCACGTGGCTATCATGCACTGATCACGTGGCTGGACATGCACTGATCACGTGCCTGATCATGCACTGATCACGTGGCTGATCATGCACTGATCACGTGACTGATCATGCACTGATCACGTGGCTGATCATGCACTGATCACGTGGCTATCATGCACTGGTCACATGACTGATCATGCACTGATCACGTGACTGATCATGCACTGATCACGTGGCTATCATGCACTACTCACGTGGCTGATCATGCAATGATCATGTAGCTACCATGTACAGGTCACGTGAATGATCATACACCCATCAGGTGACTGATCATGCACTGATCACGTGACTGATCATGCACTGATCACGTCTATATCATGCACTGATCACATGACTGCCCATGCACTGATCACGTGGATGATCATACACTAATCTTGTGAGAGATCATGCACTGATCACGTGGCTGATCATGCACTGATACCGTGACTGAGCATGGACTGATCACATGACTATCATGTAGTGATCACGTGACTTAATGGCGCTGATCATGTGACTGATCATGCGCTGTTCATGTTTGCTATCATACACTGATCATGTGCCTCTGTAGGCAATAAACAAAGAGCTGAGTAGGCACGAATCAAACAGTCAGCAGGCAATAATCATGGAACTCAGGTGTGAGGAATCATGCTGCTCAGCTGGCAATAATCAAGCAGCTGAGCAGGCAGGAATTAGGCAGCACAGCTGGCAATTGTCAAGCAGATGACAGGCAGGAATCGTGCAGCTCAGGTGGCAATTGTCAAGCAGATGAGCAGACAGTAATCACGCAGCTCAGCAGGCCCTGATCACGTGACTGAGCATGCACTGATCACGTGGCTGATCATGCACTGATCACGTGGCTGATCATGCACTGATCACGTTGCTATCATGCACTGATCACGTGGCTGATCATGCACTGATCACGTGTTGATCATGCACTGATCACGTGGCTGATCACACACTGATCACGTGACTGATCATGCACTGATCACGTGGCTATCATGCACTGATCACGTGGCTATCATGCACTGATCACGTGGCTGATCATGCACTGATCACGTAGCTATCATGCACTGATCACGTGACTGATCATGCACTGATCACGTAACTGATCATGCACTGATCACGTGGCTGATCATGCACTGATCACGTGGCTGATCATGCACTGATCACGTAACTGATCATGCACTGATCACGTGGCTATCATGCACTGATCACGTGGCTGATCATGCACTGATCACGTGCCTGATCATGCACTGATCACGTGGCTGATCATGCACTGATCACGTGACTGATCATGCACTGATCACGTGACTGATCATGCACTGATCACGTGGCTATCATGCACTGATCACGTGGCTGATCATGCATGATCACGCAGCTACCATGTACTGGTCACGTGACTGATCATGCACTGATCACGTGACTGATCATGCACTGATCACGTGGCTGATCATGCACTGATCACGTGGCTGATCATGCACTGATCACGTGACTGATCATGCACGATCACGTGACTGATCATGCACTGATCACGTGGCTATCATGCACTGATCACGTGGCTGATCATGCACTGATCACGTGGCTGATCATGCACTGATCACGTGACTGATCATGCACTGATCACGTGGCTGATCATGCACTGATCACGTGGCTATCATGCACTGATCACGTGGCTGATCATGCACTGATCACGTAGCTACCATGCACTGGTCACGTGACTGATCATGCACTGATCACGTGGCTGATCATGCACTGATCACGTGACTGATCATGCACTGATCACGTGACTGATCATGCACTGATCACGTGGCTATCATGCACTGATCACGTGGCTGATCATGCACTGATCACGTAGCTACCATGCACTGATCACGTGACTGATCATGCACTGATCACGTAATTGATCATGCACTGATCACGTGGCTGATCATGCACTGATCACGTGGCTGATCACACTGATCACGTGACTGATCATGCACTGATCACGTGGCTGATCATGCACTGATCACGTGGCTGATCATGCACTGATCACGTGGCTATCATGCACTGATCACGTGGCTGATCACACTGATCACGTGACTGATCATGCACTGATCACGTGGCTGATCATGCACTGATCACGTGGCTGATCATGCACTGATCACGTGGCTGATCATGCACTGATCACGTGGCTGATCATGCACTGATCACGTGGCTATCATGCACTGATCACGTGGCTGATCATGCACTGATCACGTAGCTACCATGCACTGATCACGTGACTGATCATGCACTGATCACGTAACTGATCATGCACTGATCACGTGGCTGATCATGCACTGATCACGTGGCTGATCATGCACTGATCACGTGACTGATCATGCACTGATCACGTGACTGATCATGCACTGATCACGTGGCTATCATGCACTTATCACGAGACTGATCATGCACTGATCACGTCTATATCATGCACTGATCACATGACTGCCATGCACTGATCACGTGGATGATCATACACTAATCTTGTGACAGATCATGCACTGATCACGTGGCTGATCATGCACTGATACCGTGACTGAGCATGGACTGATCACATGACTATCATGTAGTGATCACGTGACTTAATGGCGCTGATCATGTGACTGATCATGCGCTGATCATGTTTGCTATCATACACTGATCATGTGCCTCTGGAGGCAATAAACAAAGAGCTGAGTAGGCACGAATCAAACAGTCAGCAGGCAATAATCATGGAACTCAGGTGTGAGGAATCATGCTGCTCAGCTGGCAATAATCAAGCAGCTGAACAGGCAGGAATTACGCAGCACAGCTGGCAATTGTCAAGCAGATGACAGGCAGGAATCGTGCAGCTCAGCTGGCAATTGTCAAGCAGATGAGCAGACAGTAATCACGCAGCTCAGCAGGCCCTGATCACGTGACTGAGCATGCACTGTTCACGTGGCTGATCATACACTGATCACGTGATGATCATGCACTGATCACTTGGATATCATGCACTGATCACGTGGCTGATCATACACTGTTCACGTGTCTGACCATGCACTGATCACGTGGCTGATCATACACTGCTCACGTAACTGATCATGCACTGATCACGTGGCTATCATGCACTGATCACGTGGCTGAACATGCACTGTTCACGTGGCTGATCACACACCTGTCACGTGACA
Source organism: Bos javanicus (assembly GCF_032452875.1). Taxonomy (NCBI): domain Eukaryota; kingdom Metazoa; phylum Chordata; class Mammalia; order Artiodactyla; family Bovidae; genus Bos; species Bos javanicus. The sequence goes on along the minus strand of NW_026894233.1, from coordinate 109,705 downwards.
TATCATGCACTGATCCCGTGGCACTCATGCACTGATCACGTGGCTGATCATACTCTGCTCACGTAACTCATGCACACATCACGTGGCTATCATGCACTGCTCACGTGGCTGTCATGGAATGATCACGTAGCAACCATATACTGGTCACGTGACTGATCATGCACTGATCACGTAAATGATCATGCACTGTTCACGTGACTGATCATGTACCGATCACGTGACTGATCATGCACTGATCACGTGGCTTTCATGCACTGCTCACGTGGCTGATCATGCAACGCTCACGTAGCAACCATGTACTGGTCACGTGACTGATCATGCACTGATCACGTAATTGATCATGCACTGATCACGTGGCTGATCACACATGATCACGTGACTGATCATGCACTGATCACGTGGCTATCATGCACTGATCACGTGGCTGTCATGCACTGATCACGTGGCTGATCATGCACTGATCACGTGGCTATCATGCACTGATCACGTGACTGATCATGCACTGATCACGTGATTGATCATGCACTGATCACGTGGCTGATCATGCACTGATCACGTGGCTGATCATGCACTGATCACGTGACTGATCATGCACGATCACGTGACTGATCATGCACTGATCACGTGGCTATCATGCACTGATCACGTGGCTGATCATGCACTGATCACGTGGCTGATCATGCACTGATCACGTGGCTGATCATGCACTGATCACGTGACTGATCATGCACTGATCACGTGGCTATCATGCACTGATCACGTGGCTGATCATGCACTGATCACGTAGCTACATGCACTGATCACGTGACTGATCATGCACTGATCACGTGACTGATCATGCACTGATCACGTGACTGATCATGCACTGATCACGTGACTGATCATGCACTGATCACGTGACTGATCATGCACTGATCACGTGGCTATCATGCACTGATCACGTGGCTGATCATGCACTGATCACGTAGCTACCATGTACTGGTCACGTGACTGATCATGCACTGATCACGTAATTGATCATGCACTGATCACGTGGCTGATCATGCACTGATCACGTGGCTGATCATGCACTGATCACGTGACTGATCATGCACTGATCACGTGACTGATCATGCACTGATCACGTGGCTATCATGCACTGATCACGTGGCTGATCATGCACTGATCACGTGCTGATCATGCACTGATCACGTGACTGATCATGCACTGATCACGTGACTGATCATGCACTGATCACGTGGCTATCATGCACTGATCACGTGGCTGATCATGCACTGATCACGTAGCTACCATGTACTGGTCACGTGACTGATCATGCACTGATCACGTGACTGATCATGCACTGATCACGTGGCTATCATGCACTGATCACGTGGCTGATCATGCACTGATCACGTGCTGATCATGCACAGATCACGTGACTGATCATGCACTGATCACGTGCTGATCATGCACTGATCACGTGGCTGATCATGCACTGATCACGTGACTGATCATGCACTGATCACGTCTATATCATGCACTGATCACATGACTGCCCATGCACTGATCACGTGGATGATCATACACTAATCTTGTGACAGATCATGCACTGATCACGTGGCTGATCATGCACTGATACCGTGACTGAGCATGGACTGATCACATGACTATCATGTAGTGATCACGTGACTTAATGGCGCTGATCATGTGACTGATCATGCGCTGATCATGTTTGCTATCATACACTGATCATGTGCCTCTGGAGGCAATAAACAAAGAGCTGAGTAGGCACGAATCAAACAGTCAGCAGGCAATAATCATGGAACTCAGGTGTGAGGAATCATGCTGCTCAGCTGGCAATAATCAAGCAGCTGAACAGGCAGGAATTACGCAGCACAGCTGGCAATTGTCAAGCAGATGACAGGCAGGAATCGTGCAGCTCAGCTGGCAATTGTCAAGCAGATGAGCAGACAGTAATCACGCAGCTCAGCAGGCCCAGATCACGTGACTGAGCATGCACTGTTCACGTGGCTGATCATACACTGATCACGTGATGATCATGCACTGATCACTTGGATATCATGCACTGATCACGTGGCTGATCATACACTGTTCACGTGTCTGACCATGCACTGATCACGTGGCTGATCATACACTGCTCACGTAACTGATCATGCACTGATCACGTGGCTATCATGCACTGATCACGTGGCTGAACATGCACTGTTCACGTGGCTGATCACACACCTGTCACGTGACATATCATGCACTGATCACGTGGCACTCATGCACTGATCACGTGGCTGATCATACTCTGCTCACGTAACTCATGCACACATCACGTGGCTATCATGCACTGCTCACGTGGCTCGTCATGGAATGATCACGTAGCAACCATATACTGGTCACGTGACTGATCATGCACTGATCACGTAAATGATCATGCACTGTTCACGTGACTGATCATGTACTGATCACGTGACTGATCATGCACTGATCACGTGGCTATCATGCACTGCTCACGTGGCTGATCATGCAACGATCACGTAGCAACCATGTACTGGTCACGTGACTGATCATGCACTGATCACGTAATTGATCATGCACTGATCACGTGGCTCATCATGCACTGATCACGTGGCTGATCATGCACTGATCACGTGGATATCATGCACTGATCACGTGGCTGATCATGCACTGATCACGTGACTGATCATGCACTGATCACGTGGCTATCATGCACTGATCACGTAACTGATCATGCACTGATCACGTGCCTGATCATGCACTGATCACGTGGCTATCATGCACTGATCACGTGGCTATCATGCACTGATCACGTGGCTGATCATGCAATGATCACGTAGCTACCATGCACTGATCACGTGACTGATCATGCACTGATCACGTAATTGATCATGCACTGATCACGTGGCTGATCATGCACTGATCACGTGGCTGATCATGCACTGATCACGTGACTGATCATGCACTGATCACGTGACTGATCATGCACTGATCACGTGGCTATCATGCACTGATCACGTGGCTGATCATGCACTGATCACGTGCCTGATCATGCACTGATCACGTGGCTGATCATGCACTGATCACGTGGCTGATCATGCACTGATCACGTGGCTATCATGCACTGATCACGTGGCTGATCATGCACTGATCACGTAGCTACCATGCACTGATCACGTGACTGATCATGCACTGATCACGTAACTGATCATGCACTGATCACGTGGCTGATCATGCACTGATCACGTGGCTGATCATGCACTGATCACGTAACTGATCATGCACTGATCACGTGCCTGATCATGCACTGATCACGTGGCTGATCATGCACTGATCACGTGACTGATCATGCACTGATCACGTGACTGATCATGCACTGATCACGTGGCTGATCATGCACTGATCACGTGGCTGATCATGCACTGATCACGTGACTGATCATGCACTGATCACGTGGCTATCATGCACTGATCACGTGGCTGATCATGCACGATCACGTAGCAACCATGCACTGATCACGTGACTGATCATGCACTGATCACGTAACTGATCATGCACTGATCACGTGGCTGATCATGCACTGATCACGTGGCTGATCATGCACTGATCACGTGGCTGATCATGCACTGATCACGTGGCTATCATGCACTGATCACGTGGCTGATCACACACGTATCACGTGACTGATCATGCACTGATCACGTGGCTATCATGCACTGATCACGTGGCTATCATGCACTGATCACGTGGCTGATCATGCAATGATCACGTAGCTATCATGCACTGGTCACGTGACTGATCATGCACTGATCACGTAATTGATCATGCACTGATCACGTGGCTGATCATGCACTGATCACGTGGCTGATCATGCACTGATCACGTAACTGATCATGCACTGATCACGTGACTGATCATGCACTGATCACGTGGCTATCATGCACTGATCACGTGGCTGACATACACTGATCACGTGCCTGATCATGCACTGATCACGTGGCTGATCATGCACTGATCACGTGACTGATCATGCACTGATCACGTGTCTGATCATGCACTGATCACGTGGCTATCATGCACTGCTCACGTGGCTGATCATGCCATGATCACGCAGCTACCATGTACTGGTCACATGACTGATCATGCACTGATCACGTGACTGATCATGCAGTGATCACGTGGCTATCATGCACTACTCACGTGGCTGATCATGCAATGATCATGTAGCTACCATGTACAGGTCACGTGAATGATCATACACCCATCAGGTGACTGATCATGCACTGATCACGTGGCTATCATGCACTGATCACGAGACTGATCATGCACTGATCACGTCTATATCATGCACTGATCACATGACTGCCCGTGCACTGATCCGTGGATGATCATACACTAATCATGTGACAGATCATGCACTGATCACGTGGCTGATCATGCACTGATACCGTGACTGAGCATGGACTGATCACATGACTATCATGTAGTGCTCACGTGACTTAATGGCGCTGATCATGTGACTGATCATGCGCTGATCATGTTTGCTATCATACACTGATCATGTGCCTCTGGAGGCAATAAACAAAGAGCTGAGTAGGCACGAATCAAACAGTCAGCAGGCAATAATCATGGAACTCAGGTGTGAGGAATCATGCTGCTCAGCTGGCAATAATCAAGCAGCTGAACAGGCAGGAATTACGCAGCACAGCTGGCAATTGTCAAGCAGATGACAGGCAGGAATCGTGCAGCTCAGCTGGCAATTGTCAAGCAGATGAGCAGACAGTAATCACGCAGCTCAGCAGGCCCAGATCACGTGACTGAGCATGCACTCTTCACGTGGCTGATCATACACTGATCACGTGATGATCATGCACTGATCACTTGGATATCATGCACTGATCACGTGGCTGATCATACACTGTTCACGTGTCTGACCATGCACTGATCACGTGGCTGATCATACACTGCTCACGTAACTGATCATGCACTGATCACGTGGCTATCATGCACTGATCACGTGGCTGAACATGCACTGTTCACGTGGCTGATCACACACCTGTCACGTGACATATCATGCACTGATCACGTGGCACTCATGCACTGATCACGTGGCTGATCATACTCTGCTCACGTAACTCATGCACACATCACGTGGCTATCATGCACTGCTCACGTGGCTCGTCATGGAATGATCAGGTAGCAACCATATACTGGTCACGTGACTGATCATGCAAAGATCACGTAAATGATCATGCACTGTTCACGTGACTGATCATGTACTGATCACGTGACTGATCATGCACTGATCACGTGGCTATCATGCTCTGCTCACGTGGCTGATCATGCAACGATCACGTAGCAACCATGTACTGGTCACGTGACTGATCATGCACTGATCACGTAATTGATCATGCACTGATCACGTGGCTCATCATGCACTGATCACGTGGCTGATCATGCACTGATCACGTGACTGATCATGCACTGATCACGTGGCTGATCATGCACTGATCCGTGGCTATCATGCACTGATCACGTGGCTATCATGCACTGATCACGTGGCTGATCATGCAATGATCACGTAGCTACCATGTACTGATCACGTGACTGATCATGCACTGATCACGTAATTGATCATGCACTGATCACGTGGCTGATCATGCACTGATCCGTGGCTGATCATGCACTGATCACGTAACTGATCATGCACTGATCACGTGCCTGTCATGCACTGATCACGTGGCTGATCATGCACTGATCACGTGACTGATCATGCACTGATCACGTGTCTGATCATGCACTGATCACGTGCCTATCATGCACTGCTCACGTGGCTGATCATGCCATGATCACGCAGCTACCATGTACTGGTCACATGACTGATCATGCACTGATCACGTGACTGATCATGCAGTGATCACGTGGCTATCATGCACTACTCACGTGGCTGATCATGCAATGATCATGTAGCTACCATGTACAGGTCACGTGAATGATCATACACCCATCAGGTGACTGATCATGCACTGATCACGTGGCTATCATGCACTGATCACGAGACTGATCATGCACTGATCACGTCTATATCATGCACTGATCACATGACTGCCCATGCACTGATCACGTGGATGATCATACACTAATCATGTGACAGATCATGCACTGATCACGTGGCTGATCATGCACTGATACCGTGACTGAGCATGGACTGATCACATGACTATCATGTAGTGATCACGTGACTTAATGGCGCTGATCATGTGACTGATCATGCGCTGATCATGTTTGCTATCATACACTGATCATGTGCCTCTGGAGGCAATAAACAAAGAGCTGAGTAGGCACGAATCAAACAGTCAGCAGGCAATAATCATGGAACTCAGGTGTGAGGAATCATGCTGCTCAGCTGGCAATAATCAAGGAGCTGAACAGGCAGGAATTACGCAGCACAGCTGGCAATTGTCAAGCAGATGACAGGCAGGAATCGTGCAGCTCAGCTGGCAATTGTCAAGCAGATGAGCAGACAGTAATCACGCAGCTCAGCAGGCCCAGATCACGTGACTGAGCATGCACTGTTCACGTGGCTGATCATACACTGATCACGTGATGATAATGCACTGATCACTTGGATATCATGCACTGATCACGTGGCTGATCATACACTGTTCACGTGTCTGACCATGCACTGATCACGTGGCTGATCATACACTGCTCACGTAACTGATCATGCACTGATCACGTGGCTATCATGCACTGATCACGTGGCTGAACATGCACTGTTCACGTGGCTGATCACACACCTGTCACGTGACATATCATGCACTGATCACGTGGCACTCATGCACTGATCACGTGGCTGATCATACTCTGCTCACGTAACTCATGCACACATCACGTGGCTATCATGCACTGCAGACGTGGCTCGTCATGGAATGATCACGTAGCAACCATATACTGGTCACGTGACTGATCATGCACAGATCACGTAAATGATCATGCACTGTTCACGTGACTGATCATGTACTGATCACGTGACTGATCATGCACTGATCACGTGGCTATCATGCTCTACTGACGTGGCTGATCATGCAACGATCACGTAGCAACCATGTACTGGTCACGTGACTGATCATGCACTGATCACGTAATTGATCATGCACTGATCACGTGGCTGATCACACATGATCACGTGACTGATCATGCACTGATCACGTGGCTATCATGCACTGATCACGTGGTCATGCACTGATCACGTGGATATCATGCACTGATCACGTGGCTGATCACACACGATCACATGACTGATCATGCACTGATCACGTGGCTGATCATGCACTGATCACGTGACTGATCATGCACTGATCACGTGGCTGATCATGCACTGATCACGTGGTGATCATGCACTGATCACGTGCCTGATCATGCACTGATCACGTGGCTGATCATGCACTGATCACGTGCTGATCATGCACTGATCACGTGACTGATCATGCACTGATCACGTGGCTATCATGCACTGATCACGTGGCTGATCATGCATGATCACGCAGCTACCATGCACTGATCACGTGACTGATCATGCACTGATCACGTGACTGATCATGCACTGATCACGTGGCTGATCATGCACTGATCACGTGGCTGATCATGCACTGATCACGTAACTGATCATGCACTGATCACGTGACTGATCATGCACTGATCACGTGGCTATCATGCACTGATCACGTGGCTGACATCACACTGATCATCACTGATCACGTGGCTGATCATGCACTGATCACGTGACTGATCATGCACTGATCACGTGACTGATCATGCACTGATCACGTGGCTATCATGCACTGATCACGTGGCTGTCATGCACTGATCACGTAGCTATCATATACTGGTCACGTGACTGATCATGCACTGATCACGTGACTGATCATGCACTGATCACGTGACTGATCATGCACTGATCACGTGACTGATCATGCACTGATCACGTGGCTATCATGCACTGATCACGTGGCTGATCATGCACTGATCACGTAGCAACCATGCACTGATCACGTGACTGATCATGCACTGATCACGTAATTGATCATGCACTGATCACGTGGCTGATCATGCACTGATCACGTGGCTGATCACACATGATCACGTGACTGATCATGCACTGATCACGTGGCTATCATGCACTGATCACGTGGCTGATCATGCACTGATCACGTGGCTATCATGCACTGATCACGTGGCTGATCACACATGATCACGTGACTGATCATGCACTGATCACGTGGCTGATCATGCACTGATCACGTGGCTGATCATGCACTGATCACGTGGCTGATCATGCACTGATCACGTGGCTATCATGCACTGATCACGTGGCTGATCATGCACTGATCACGTGACTGATCATGCACTGATCACGTGGCTGATCATGCACTGATCACGTGGCTATCATGCACTGATCACGTGGCTGATCATGCACTGATCACGTAGCTACCATGCACTGTCACGTGACTGATCATGCACTGATCACGTGACTGATCATGCACTGATCACGTGGCTGATCATGCACTGATCACGTGGCTGATCATGCACTGATCACGTGACTGATCATGCACTGATCACGTGACTGATCATGCACTGATCACGTGGCTATCATGCACTGATCACGTGACTGATCATGCACTGATCACGTCTATATCATGCACTGATCACATGACTGCCCATGCACTGATCACGTGGATGATCATACACTAATCATGTGACAGATCATGCACTGATCACGTGGCTGATCATGCACTGATACCGTGACTGAGCATGGACTGATCACATGACTATCATGTAGTGATCACGTGACTTAATGGCGCTGATCATGTGACTGATCATGCGCTGATCATGTTTGCTATCATACACTGATCATGTGCCTCTGGAGGCAATAAACAAAGAGCTGAGTAGGCACGAATCAAACAGTCAGCAGGCAATAATCATGGAACTCAGCTGTGAGGAATCATGCTGCTCAGCTGGCAATAATCAAGCAGCTGAGCAGGCAGGAATTACGCAGCACAGCTGGCAATTGTCAAGCAGATGACAGGCAGGAATCGTGCAGCTCAGCTGGCAATTGTCAAGCAGATGAGCAGACAGTAATCACGCAGCTCAGCAGGCCCAGATCACGTGACTGAGCATGCACTGTTCACGTGGCTGATCATACACTGATCACGTGATGATCATGCACTGATCACTTGGATATCATGCACTGATCACGTGGCTGATCATACACTGTTCACGTGTCTGACCATGCACTGATCACGTGGCTGATCATACACTGCTCACGTAACTGATCATGCACTGATCACGTGGCTATCATGCACTGATCACGTGGCTGAACATGCACTGTTCACGTGGCTGATCACACACCTGTCACGTGACATATCATGCACTGATCACGTGGCACTCATGCACTGATCACGTGGCTGATCATACTCTGCTCACGTAACTCATGCACACATCACGTGGCTATCATGCACTGCTCACGTGGCTCGTCATGGAATGATCACGTAGCTACCATATACTGGTCACGTGACTGATCATGCACTGATCACGTAAATGATCATGCACTGTTCACGTGACTGATCATGTACTGATCACGTGACTGATCATGCACTGATCACGTGGCTATCATGCACTGCTCACGTGGCTGATCATGCAACGATCACGTAGCAACCATGTACTGGTCACGTGACTGATCATGCACTGATCACGTAATTGATCATGCACTGATCACGTGGCTGATCACACATGATCACGTGACTGATCATGCACTGATCACGTGGCTATCATGCACTGATCACGTGGCTGATCACACTGATCACGTGACTGATCATGCACTGATCACGTGGCTGATCATGCACTGATCACGTGGCTATCATGCACTGATCACGTGGCTGATCATGCACTGATCACGTGACTGATCATGCACTGATCACGTGGCTATCATGCACTGATCACGTGGCTGATCACACATGATCACGTGACTGATCATGCACTGATCACGTGGCTGATCATGCACTGATCACGTGGCTATCATGCACTGATCACGTGGCTGATCATGCACTGATCACGTGACTGATCATGCACTGATCACGTGGCTGATCATGCACTGATCACGTGGCTATCATGCACTGATCACGTGGCTGATCATGCACTGATCACGTAGCTATCATGCACTGATCACGTGGCTGATCATGCACTGATCACGTGACTGATCATGCACTGATCACGTGACTGATCATGCACTGATCACGTGGCTATCATGCACTGATCACGTGGCTGATCATGCACTGATCACGTGACTGATCATGCACTGATCACGTGGCTGATCATGCACTGATCACGTGACTGATCATGCACTGATCACGTGGCTATCATGCACTGATCACGTGGCTGATCATGCACTGATCACGTGACTGATCATGCACTGATCACGTGGCTGATCATGCACTGATCACGTGGCTGATCATGCACTGATCACGTGGCTGATCATGCACTGATCACGTGGCTGATCACACACGTATCACATGACTGATCATGCACTGATCACGTGGCTATCATGCACTGATCACGTGGCTATCATGCACTGATCACGTGGCTGATCATGCAATGATCACGTAGCTACCATGTACTGGTCACGTGACTGATCATGCACTGATCACGTAATTGATCATGCACTGATCACGTGGCTGATCATGCACTGATCACGTGGCTGATCATGCACTGATCACGTGACTGATCATGCACTGATCACGTGACTGATCATGCACTGATCACGTGGCTATCATGCACTGATCACGTGGCTGACATACACTGATCACGTGCCTGATCATGCACTGATCACGTGGCTGATCATGCACTGATCACGTGACTGATCATGCACTGATCACGTGTCTGATCATGCACTGATCACGTGGCTATCATGCACTGCTCACGTGGCTGATCATGCCATGATCACGCAGCTACCATGTACTGGTCACATGACTGATCATGCACTGATCACGTGACTGATCATGCAGTGATCACGTGGCTATCATGCACTACTCACGTGGCTGATCATGCAATGATCATGTAGCTACCATGTACAGGTCACGTGAATGATCATACACCCATCAGGTGACTGATCATGCACTGATCACGTGGCTATCATGCACTGATCACGAGACTGATCATGCACTGATCACGTCTATATCATGCACTGATCACATGACTGCCCATGCACTGATCACGTGGATGATCATACACTAATCATGTGACAGATCATGCACTGATCACGTGGCTGATCATGCACTGATACCGTGACTGAGCATGGACTGATCACATGACTATCATGTAGTGATCACGTGACTTAATGGCGCTGATCATGTGACTGATCATGCGCTGATCATGTTTGCTATCATACACTGATCATGTGCCTCTGGAGGCAATAAACAAAGAGCTGAGTAGGCACGAATCAAACAGTCAGCAGGCAATAATCATGGAACTCAGGTGTGAGGAATCATGCTGCTCAGCTGGCAATAATCAAGCAGCTGAGCAGGCAGGAATTACGCAGCACAGCTGGCAATTGTCAAGCAGATGACAGGCAGGAATCGTGCAGCTCAGCTGGCAATTGTCAAGCAGATGAGCAGACAGTAATCACGCAGCTCAGCAGGCCCTGATCACGTGACTGAGCATGCACTGTTCACGTGGCTGATCATACACTGATCACGTGATGATCATGCACTGATCACTTGGATATCATGCACTGATCACGTGGCTGATCATACACTGTTCACGTGTCTGACCATGCACTGATCACGTGGCTGATCATACACTGCTCACGTAACTGATCATGCACTGATCACGTGGCTATCATGCACTGATCACGTGGCTGAACATGCACTGTTCACGTGGCTGATCACACACCTGTCACGTGACATATCATGCACTGATCACGTGGCACTCATGCACTGATCACGTGGCTGATCATACTCTGCTCACGTAACTGATCATGCACACATCACGTGGCTATCATGCACTGCTCACGTGGCTCGTCATGGAATGATCACGTAGCTACCATATACTGGTCACGTGACTGATCATGCACAGATCACGTAAATGATCATGCACTGTTCACGTGACTGATCATGTACTGATCACGTGACTGATCATGCACTGATCACGTGGCTATCATGCTCTGCTCACGTGGCTGATCATGCAACGATCACGTAGCAACCATGTACTGGTCACGTGACTGATCATGCACTGATCACGTAATTGATCCTGCACTGATCACGTGGCTCATCATGCACTGATCACGTGGCTGATCACACACGTATCACGTGACTGATCATGCACTGATCACGTGGCTATCATGCACTGATCACGTGGCTATCATGCACTGATCACGTGGCTGATCATGCACTGATCACGTGGCTGATCATGCACTGATCACGTGACTGATCATGCACTGATCACGTGGCTGATCATGCACTGATCACGTGGCTGATCATGCACTGATCACGTGGCTGATCATGCACTGATCACGTGACTGATCATGCACTGATCACGTGACTGATCATGCACTGATCACGTGGCTATCATGCACTGATCACGTGGCTGATCATGCACTGATCACGTGGCTGATCATGCACTGATCACGTGGCTGATCATGCACTGATCACGTGACTGATCATGCACTGATCACGTGGCTGATCATGCACTGATCACGTGGCTATCATGCACTGATCACGTGGCTGATCATGCACTGATCACGTGGCTATCATGCACTGATCACGTGACTGATCATGCACTGATCACGTGACTGATCATGCACTGATCACGTGGCTATCATGCACTGATCACGTGGCTGATCATGCACTGATCACGTAGCTACCATGTACTGGTCACGTGACTGATCATGCACTGATCACGTGACTGATCATGCACTGATCACGTGGCTATCATGCACTACTCACGTGGCTGATCATGCAATGATCATGTAGCTACCATGTACAGGTCACGTGAATGATCATACACCCATCAGGTGACTGATCATGCACTGATCACGTGGCTATCATGCACTGATCACGAGACTGATCATGCACTGATCACGTCTATATCATGCACTGATCACATGACTGCCCATGCACTGATCACGTGGATGATCATACACTAATCATGTGACAGATCATGCACTGATCACGTGGCTGATCATGCACTGATACCGTGACTGAGCATGGACTGATCACATGACTATCATGTAGTGATCACGTGACTTAATGGCGCTGATCATGTGACTGATCATGCGCTGATCATGTTTGCTATCATACACTGATCATGTGCCTCTGGAGGCAATAAACAAAGAGCTGAGTAGGCACGAATCAAACAGTCAGCAGGCAATAATCATGGAACTCAGGTGTGAGGAATCATGCTGCTCAGCTGGCAATAATCAAGCAGCTGAGCAGGCAGGAATTACGCAGCACAGCTGGCAATTGTCAAGCAGATGACAGGCAGGAATCGTGCAGCTCAGCTGGCAATTGTCAAGCAGATGAGCAGACAGTAATCACGCAGCTCAGCAGGCCCTGATCACGTGACTGAGCATGCACTGTTCACGTGGCTGATCATACACTGATCACGTGATGATCATGCACTGATCACGTGGATATCATGCACTGATCACGTGGCTGATCATACACTGATCACGTGTCTGACCATGCACTGATCACGTGGCTGATCACACTGATCACGTGACTGATCATGCACTGATCACGTGGCTATCATGCACTGATCACGTGGCTGATCATGCACTGATCACGTGGCTGATCATGCACTGATCACGTGGCTGATCATGCACTGATCACGTGGCTACCATGCACTGATCACGTGACTGATCATGCACTGATCACGTAACTGATCATGCACTGATCACGTGGCTGATCATGCACTGATCACGTGGCTGATCACACACTATCACGTGACTGATCATGCACTGATCACGTGACTATCATGCACTGATCACGTGGCTGATCATGCACTGATCACGTGGCTATCATGCACTGATCACGTGGCTGATCATGCACTGATCACGTGACTGATCATGCACTGATCACGTGGCTGATCATGCACTGATCACGTGGCTATCATGCACTGATCACGTGGCTGATCATGCACTGATCACGTAGCTATCATGCACTGATCACGTGACTGATCATGCACTGATCACGTGACTGATCATGCACTGATCACGTGACTGATCATGCACTGATCACGTGACTGATCATGCACTGATCACGTGACTGATCATGCACTGATCACGTGGCTATCATGCACTGATCACGTGGCTGATCATGCACTGATCACGTGGCTATCATGCACTGTCACGTGACTGATCATGCACTGATCACATGACTGATCATGCACTGATCACGTGGCTTATCATGCACTGATCATGTGACTGATCATGCACTGATCATGTTTGCTATCATACACTGATCATGTGCCTCTGGAGGCAATGAACAAAGAGCTGAGTAGGCACGAATCAGTCAGCAGGCAATAATCATGGACTCAGCTCTGAGGAATCATGCTGCTCAGCTGGCAATAATCAAGCAGCTGAGCAGGCAGGAATTACGCAGCACAGCTGGCAATTGTCAAGCAGATGACAGGCAGGAATCGTGCAGCTCAGCTGGCAATTGTCAAGCAGATGAGCAGACAGTAATCACGCAGCTCAGCAGGCCCTGATCACGTGACTGAGCATGCACTGTTCACGTGGCTGATCATACACTGATCACGTGACTGATCATGCACTGATCATGTTTGGTATCATGCACTGATCATGTGCCTCTGGAGGCAATGAACATAGAGCTGAGTAGGCATGAATCATCAGCAGGCTATAATCATGGAACTCACCTCTGAGAAATCATGCTGCTCAGCTGGCAATAATCAAGTAGATGATCAGGCAGGAATCACGCACCACAGCTGGCAATTGTCTAGCAGATGAGCAGACAGTAATCACGCAGCTCATCATGCACTGATCACGTGACTGATCATGCACTGATCACGTGGCTGATCATGCACTGATCACGTGACTGATCATGCACTGATCACGTGACTGATCATGCACTGATCACGTGGCTATCATGCACTGATCACGTGGCTGATCATGCACTGATCACGTGGCTGATCATGCACTGATCACGTGGCTGATCATGCACTGATCACGTGACTGATCATGCACTGATCACGTGGCTATCATGCACTGATCACGTGGCTGATCATGCATGATCACGTAGCTATCATGCACTGGTCACGTGACTGATCATGCACTGATCACGTGACTGATCATGCACTGATCACGTGGCTATCATGCACTGATCACGTGGCTGATCATGCACTGATCACGTAGCTATCATGCACTGATCACGTGACTGATCATGCACTGATCACGTGACTGATCATGCACTGATCACGTGACTGATCATGCACTGATCACGTGGCTGATCATGCACTGATCACGTGGCTGATCATGCACTGATCACGTGACTGATCATGCACTGATCACGTGACTGATCATGCACTGATCACGTGGCTATCATGCACTGATCACGTGGCTGATCATGCACTGATCACGTGCCTGATCATGCACTGATCACATGACTGATCATGCACTGATCACGTGACTGATCATGCACTGATCACGTGGCTATCATGCACTACTCACGTGGCTGATCATGCAATGATCATGTAGCTACCATGTACAGGTCACGTGACTGATCATACACCCATCAGGTGACTGATCATGCACTGATCACGTGGCTGATCATGCACTGATCACCTGACTGATCATGCACTGATCACGTGACTGATCATGCACTGATCACATGGCTATCATGAACTGATCACGTGGCTGATCATGCACTGATCACGTGGCTGATCATGCACTGATACCGTGACTGAGCATGGACTGATCACATGACTATCATGTAGTGATCACGTGACTTAATGGCGCTGATCATGTGACTGATCATGCGCTGATCATGTTTGCTATCATACACTGATCATGTGCCTCTGGAGGCAATAAACAAAGAGCTGAGTAGGCACGAATCAAACAGTCAGCAGGCAATAATCATGGAACTCAGCTGTGAGGAATCATGCTGCTCAGCTGGCAATAATCAAGCAGCTGAGCAGGCAGGAATTACGCAGCACAGCTGGCAATTGTCAAGCAGATGACAGGCAGGAATCGTGCAGCTCAGCTGGCAATTGTCAAGCAGATGAGCAGACAGTAATCACGCAGCTCAGCAGGCCCAGATCACGTGACTGAGCATGCACTGTTCACGTGGCTGATCATACACTGATCACGTGATGATCATGCACTGATCACTTGGATATCATGCACTGATCACGTGGCTGATCATACACTGTTCACGTGTCTGACCATGCACTGATCACGTGGCTGATCATACACTGCTCACGTAACTGATCATGCACTGATCACGTGGCTATCATGCACTGATCACGTGGCTGAACATGCACTGTTCACGTGGCTGATCACACACCTGTCACGTGACATATCATGCACTGATCACGTGGCACTCATGCACTGATCACGTGGCTGATCATACTCTGCTCACGTAACTCATGCACACATCACGTGGCTATCATGCACTGCTCACGTGGCTCGTCATGGAATGATCACGTAGCTACCATATACTGGTCACGTGACTGATCATGCACAGATCACGTAAATGATCATGCACTGTTCACGTGACTGATCATGTACTGATCACGTGACTGATCATGCACTGATCACGTGGCTATCATGCTCTGCTCACGTGGCTGATCATGCAACGATCACGTAGCAACCATGTACTGGTCACGTGACTGATCATGCACTGATCACGTAATTGATCCTGCACTGATCACGTGGCTCATCATGCACTGATCACGTGGCTGATCACACATGTATCACGTGACTGATCATGCACTGATCACGTGGCTATCATGCACTGATCACGTGGCTGTCATGCACTGATCACGTGGATATCATGCACTGATCACGTGGCTGATCACACACGTATCACATGACTGATCATGCACTGATCACGTGGCTATCATGCACTGATCACGTGGCTATCATGCACTGATCACGTGGCTGATCATGCAATGATCACGTAGCTACCATGTACTGGTCACGTGACTGATCATGCACTGATCACGTAATTGATCATGCACTGATCACGTGGCTGATCATGCACTGATCACGTGGCTGATCATGCACTGATCACGTGACTGATCATGCACTGATCACGTGACTGATCATGCACTGATCACGTGGCTATCATGCACTGATCACGTGGCTGATCATGCACTGATCACGTGCCTGATCATGCACTGATCACGTGACTGATCATGCACTGATCACGTGGCTGATCATGCACTGATCACGTGGCTGATCATGCACTGATCACGTGGCTGATCATGCACTGATCACGTGACTATCATGCACTGATCACGTGGCTATCATGCACTGATCACGTGGCTGATCATGCACTGATCACGTGACTCATGCACTGATCACGTGGCTATCATGCACTGATCACGTGGCTGATCATGCAATGATCACGTAGCTACCATATACTGGTCACGTGACTGATCATGCACTGATCACGTAACTGATCATGCACTGATCACGTGACTGATCATGCACTGATCACGTGACTGATCATGCACTGATCACGTGGCTATCATGCACTGATCACGTGGCTGATCATGCACTGATCACGTAGCAATCATGCACTGATCACGTGACTGATCATGCACTGATCACGTAATTGATCATGCACTGATCACGTGGCTGATCACACATGATCACGTGACTGATCATGCACTGATCACGTGGCTGATCATGCACTGATCACGTGGCTGATCATGCACTGATCACGTGGCTGATCATGCACTGATCACGTGGCTATCATGCACTGATCACGTGACTGATCATGCACTGATCACGTGATTGATCATGCACTGATCACGTGGCTGATCATGCACTGATCACGTGGCTGATCATGCACTGATCACGTGACTGATCATGCACTGATCACGTGACTGATCATGCACTGATCACGTGGCTATCATGCACTGATCACGTGGCTGATCATGCACTGATCACGTGACTGATCATGCACTGATCACGTGGCTGATCATGCACTGATCACGTGACTGATCATGCACTGATCACGTGGCTATCATGCACTGATCACGTGGCTGATCATGCACTGATCACGTAGCTACATGCACTGATCACGTGACTGATCATGCACTGATCACGTGACTGATCATGCACTGATCACGTGACTGATCATGCACTGATCACGTGACTGATCATGCACTGATCACGTGACTGATCATGCACTGATCACGTGGCTATCATGCACTGATCACGTGGCTGATCATGCAATGATCACGTAGCTACCATGTACTGGTCACGTGACTGATCATGCACTGATCACGTAATTGATCATGCACTGATCACGTGGCTGATCATGCACTGATCACGTGGCTGATCATGCACTGATCACGTGACTGATCATGCACTGATCACGTGACTGATCATGCACTGATCACGTGGCTATCATGCACTGATCACGTGGCTGATCATGCACTGATCACGTGGCTGATCATGCACTGATCACGTGACTGATCATGCACTGATCACGTGACTGATCATGCACTGATCACGTGGCTATCATGCACTGCTCACGTGGCTGATCATGCACTGATCACGTAGCTACCATGTACTGGTCACGTGACTGATCATGCACTGATCACGTGACTGATCATGCACTGATCACGTGGCTATCATGCACTGATCACGTGGCTGATCATGCACTGATCACGTGCTGATCATGCACAGATCACGTGACTGATCATGCACTGATCACGTGACTGATCATGCACTGATCACGTGGCTGATCATGCACTGATCACGAGACTGATCATGCACTGATCACGTCTATATCATGCACTGATCACATGACTGCCCATGCACTGATCACGTGGATGATCATACACTAATCATGTGACAGATCATGCACTGATCACGTGGCTGATCATGCACTGATACCGTGACTGAGCATGGACTGATCACATGACTATCATGTAGTGATCACGTGACTTAATGGCGCTGATCATGTGACTGATCATGCGCTGATCATGTTTGCTATCATACACTGATCATGTGCCTCTGGAGGCAATAAACAAAGAGCTGAGTAGGCACGAATCAAACAGTCAGCAGGCAATAATCATGGAACTCAGGTGTGAGGAATCATGCTGCTCAGCTGGCAATAATCAAGCAGCTGAGCAGGCAGGAATTACGCAGCACAGCTGGCAATTGTCAAGCAGATGACAGGCAGGAATCGTGCAGCTCAGCTGGCAATTGTCAAGCAGATGAGCAGACAGTAATCACGCAGCTCAGCAGGCCCAGATCACGTGACTGAGCATGCACTGTTCACGTGGCTGATCATACACTGATCACGTGATGATCATGCACTGATCACTTGGATATCATGCACTGATCACGTGGCTGATCATACACTGTTCACGTGTCTGACCATGCACTGATCACGTGGCTGATCATACACTGCTCACGTAACTGATCATGCACTGATCACGTGGCTATCATGCACTGATCACGTGGCTGAACATGCACTGTTCACGTGGCTGATCACACACCTGTCACGTGACATATCATGCACTGATCACGTGGCACTCATGCACTGATCACGTGGCTGATCATACTCTGCTCACGTAACTCATGCACACATCACGTGGCTATCATGCACTGCTCACGTGGCTCGTCATGGAATGATCACGTAGCTACCATATACTGGTCACGTGACTGATCATGCACAGATCACGTAAATGATCATGCACTGTTCACGTGACTGATCATGTACTGATCACGTGACTGATCATGCACTGATCACGTGGCTATCATGCACTGCTCACGTGGCTGATCATGCAACGATCACGTAGCAACCATGTACTGGTCACGTGACTGATCATGCACTGATCACGTAATTGATCATGCACTGATCACGTGGCTCATCATGCACTGATCACGTGGCTGATCATGCACTGATCACGTGGATATCATGCACTGATCACGTGGCTGATCACACTGATCACGTGACTGATCATGCACTGATCACGTGGCTATCATGCACTGATCACGTGGCTGATCATGCACTGATCACGTGACTGATCATGCACTGATCACGTGGCTGATCATGCACTGATCACGTGGCTATCATGCACTGATCACGTGGCTGATCATGCAATGATCACGTAGCTACCATGTACTGGTCACGTGACTGATCATGCACTGATCACGTGATTGATCATGCACTGATCACGTGGCTGATCATGCACTGATCACGTGGCTGATCATGCACTGATCACGTGACTGATCATGCACTGATCACGTGACTGATCATGCACTGATCACGTGGCTATCATGCACTGATCACGTGGCTGATCATGCACTGATCACGTGACTGATCATGCACTGATCACGTGGCTGATCATGCACTGATCACGTGGCTATCATGCACTGATCACGTGGCTATCATGCACTGATCACGTGGCTGATCATGCACTGATCACGTGACTGATCATGCACTGATCACGTGGCTGATCATGCACTGATCACGTGGCTGATCATGCACTGATCACGTGACTGATCATGCACTGATCACGTGACTGATCATGCACTGATCACGTGGCTGATCATGCACTGATCACGTGGCTGATCATGCACTGATCACGTGACTGATCATGCACTGATCACGTGGCTATCATGCACTGATCACGTGGCTGATCATGCACTGATCACGTAGCAACCATGCACTGATCACGTGACTGATCATGCACTGATCACGTAACTGATCATGCACTGATCACGTGGCTGATCACACTGATCACGTGACTGATCATGCACTGATCACGTGGCTATCATGCACTGATCACGTGGCTATCATGCACTGATCACGTGGATATCATGCACTGATCACGTGGCTGAT
The DNA here is from genome assembly GCF_032452875.1 of Bos javanicus. Taxonomy (NCBI): domain Eukaryota; kingdom Metazoa; phylum Chordata; class Mammalia; order Artiodactyla; family Bovidae; genus Bos; species Bos javanicus. The sequence goes on along the minus strand of NW_026894233.1, from coordinate 88,595 downwards.
CACACACGATCACGTGACTGATCATGCACTGATCACGTGGCTATCATGCACTGATCACGTGGCTATCATGCACTGATCACGTGGCTGATCATGCAATGATCACGTAGCTATCATGCACTGATCACGTGACTGATCATGCACTGATCACGTAATTGATCATGCACTGATCACGTGGCTGATCATGCACTGATCACGTGGCTGATCATGCACTGATCACGTGACTGATCATGCACTGATCACGTGACTGATCATGCACTGATCACGTGGCTATCATGCACTGATCACGTGGCTGATCATACACTGATCACGTGCCTGGTCATGCACTGATCACGTGGCTGATCATGCACTGATCACGTGACTGATCATGCACTGATCACGTGTCTGATCATGCACTGATCACGTGGCTATCATGCACTGCTCACGTGGCTGATCATGCCATGATCACGCAGCTACCATGTACTGGTCACATGACTGATCATGCACTGATCACGTGACTGATCATGCAGTGATCACGTGGCTATCATGCACTACTCACGTGGCTGATCATGCAATGATCATGTAGCTACCATGTACAGGTCACGTGAATGATCATACACCCATCAGGTGACTGATCATGCACTGATCACGTGGCTATCATGCACTGATCACGAGACTGATCATGCACTGATCACGTCTATATCATGCACTGATCACATGACTGCCCATGCACTGATCACGTGGATGATCATACACTAATCATGTGACAGATCATGCACTGATCACGTGGCTGATCATGCACTGATACCGTGACTGAGCATGGACTGATCACATGACTATCATGTAGTGATCACGTGACTTAATGGCGCTGATCATGTGACTGATCATGCGCTGATCATGTTTGCTATCATACACTGATCATGTGCCTCTGGAGGCAATAAACAAAGAGCTGAGTAGGCACGAATCAAACAGTCAGCAGGCAATAATCATGGAACTCAGGTGTGAGGAATCATGCTGCTCAGCTGGCAATAATCAAGCAGCTGAGCAGGCAGGAATTACGCAGCACAGCTGGCAATTGTCAAGCAGATGACAGGCAGGAATCGTGCAGCTCAGCTGGCAATTGTCAAGCAGATGAGCAGACAGTAATCACGCAGCTCAGCAGGCCCAGATCACGTGACTGAGCATGCACTGTTCACGTGGCTGATCATACACTGATCACGTGATGATCATGCACTGATCACTTGGATATCATGCACTGATCACGTGGCTGATCATACACTGTTCACGTGTCTGACCATGCACTGATCACGTGGCTGATCATACACTGCTCACGTAACTGATCATGCACTGATCACGTGGCTATCATGCACTGATCACGTGGCTGAACATGCACTGTTCACGTGGCTGATCACACACCTGTCACGTGACATATCATGCACTGATCACGTGGCACTCATGCACTGATCACGTGGCTGATCATACTCTGCTCACGTAACTCATGCACACATCACGTGGCTATCATGCACTGCTCACGTGGCTCGTCATGGAATGATCACGTAGCTACCATATACTGGTCACGTGACTGATCATGCACAGATCACGTAAATGATCATGCACTGTTCACGTGACTGATCATGTACTGATCACGTGACTGATCATGCACTGATCACGTGGCTATCATGCTCTGCTCACGTGGCTGATCATGCAACGATCACGTAGCAACCATGTACTGGTCACGTGACTGATCATGCACTGATCACGTAATTGATCCTGCACTGATCACGTGGCTCATCATGCACTGATCACGTGGCTGATCATACACTGATCACGTGACTGATCATGCACTGATCACGTGGCTGATCATGCACTGATCACGTGGCTATCATGCACTGATCACGTGGCTATCATGCACTGATCACGTGGCTGATCATGCACTGATCACGTAGCTATCATGCACTGATCACGTGACTGATCATGCACTGATCACGTAATTGATCATGCACTGATCACGTGGCTGATCATGCACTGATCACGTGGCTGATCATGCACTGATCACGTGACTGATCATGCACTGATCACGTGCTGATCATGCACTGATCACGTGGCTGATCATGCACTGATCACGTGACTGATCATGCACTGATCACGTGACTGATCATGCACTGATCACGTGGCTATCATGCACTGATCACGTGGCTGATCATGCCATGATCACGCAGCTACCATGTACTGGTCACGGACTGATCATGCACTGATCACGTGACTGATCATGCACTGATCACGTGGCTATCATGCACTGATCACGTGGCTGATCATGCACTGATCACGTAGCTATCATGCACTGATCACGTGACTGATCATGCACTCACTGGTGACTGATCATGCACTGATCACGTGGCTATCATGCACTGATCACGTGGCTGATCATGCACTGATACCGTGACTGAGCATGGACTGATCACATGACTATCATGTAGTGATCACGTGACTTAATGGCGCTGATCATGTGACTGATCATGCGCTGATCATGTTTGCTATCATACACTGATCATGTGCCTCTGGAGGCAATAAACAAAGAGCTGAGTAGGCACGAATCAAACAGTCAGCAGGCAATAATCATGGAACTCAGCTGTGAGGAATCATGCTGCTCAGCTGGCAATAATCAAGCAGCTGAGCAGGCAGGAATTACGCAGCACAGCTGGCAATTGTCAAGCAGATGACAGGCAGGAATCGTGCAGCTCAGCTGGCAATTGTCAAGCAGATGAGCAGACAGTAATCACGCAGCTCAGCAGGCCCTGATCACGTGACTGAGCATGCACTGTTCACGTGGCTGATCATACACTGATCACGTGATGATCATGCACTGATCACTTGGATATCATGCACTGATCACGTGGCTGATCATACACTGTTCACGTGTCTGACCATGCACTGATCACGTGGCTGATCATACACTGCTCACGTAACTGATCATGCACTGATCACGTGGCTATCATGCACTGATCACGTGGCTGAACATGCACTGTTCACGTGGCTGATCACACACCTGTCACGTGACATATCATGCACTGATCACGTGGCACTCATGCACTGATCACGTGGCTGATCATACTCTGCTCACGTAACTGATCATGCACACATCACGTGGCTATCATGCACTGCTCACGTGGCTCGTCATGGAATGATCACGTAGCTACCATATACTGGTCACGTGACTGATCATGCACAGATCACGTAAATGATCATGCACTGTTCACGTGACTGATCATGTACTGATCACGTGACTGATCATGCACTGATCACGTGGCTATCATGCTCTGCTCACGTGGCTGATCATGCAACGATCACGTAGCAACCATGTACTGGTCACGTGACTGATCATGCACTGATCACGTAATTGATCCTGCACTGATCACGTGGCTCATCATGCACTGATCACGTGGCTGATCACACACGTATCACGTGACTGATCATGCACTGATCACGTGGCTATCATGCACTGATCACGTGGCTATCATGCACTGATCACGTGGCTGATCATGCACTGATCACGGCTGATCATGCACTGATCACGTGACTGATCATGCACTGATCACGTGGCTGATCATGCACTGATCACGTGGCTGATCATGCACTGATCACGTGGCTGATCATGCACTGATCACGTGACTGATCATGCACTGATCACGTGACTGATCATGCACTGATCACGTGGCTATCATGCACTGATCACGTGGCTGATCATGCACTGATCACGTGGCTGATCATGCACTGATCACGTGGCTGATCATGCACTGATCACGTGACTGATCATGCACTGATCACGTGGCTGATCATGCACTGATCACGTGGCTATCATGCACTGATCACGTGGCTGATCATGCACTGATCACGCAGCTATCATGCACTGATCACGTGACTGATCATGCACTGATCACGTGACTGATCATGCACTGATCACGTGGCTATCATGCACTGATCACGTGGCTGATCATGCACTGATCACGTAGCTACCATGTACTGGTCACGTGACTGATCATGCACTGATCACGTGACTGATCATGCACTGATCACGTGGCTATCATGCACTACTCACGTGGCTGATCATGCAATGATCATGTAGCTACCATGTACAGGTCACGTGAATGATCATACACCCATCAGGTGACTGATCATGCACTGATCACGTGGCTATCATGCACTGATCACGAGACTGATCATGCACTGATCACGTCTATATCATGCACTGATCACATGACTGCCCATGCACTGATCACGTGGATGATCATACACTAATCTTGTGACAGATCATGCACTGATCACGTGGCTGATCATGCACTGATACCGTGACTGAGCATGGACTGATCACATGACTATCATGTAGTGATCACGTGACTTAATGGCGCTGATCATGTGACTGATCATGCGCTGATCATGTTTGCTATCATACACTGATCATGTGCCTCTGGAGGCAATAAACAAAGAGCTGAGTAGGCACGAATCAAACAGTCAGCAGGCAATAATCATGGAACTCAGGTGTGAGGAATCATGCTGCTCAGCTGGCAATAATCAAGCAGCTGAGCAGGCAGGAATTACGCAGCACAGCTGGCAATTGTCAAGCAGATGACAGGCAGGAATCGTGCAGCTCAGCTGGCAATTGTCAAGCAGATGAGCAGACAGTAATCACGCAGCTCAGCAGGCCCTGATCACGTGACTGAGCATGCACTGTTCACGTGGCTGATCATACACTGATCACGTGATGATCATGCACTGATCACGTGGATATCATGCACTGATCACGTGGCTGATCATGCACTGATCACGTGTCTGACCATGCACTGATCACGTGGCTGATCACACTGATCACGTGACTGATCATGCACTGATCACGTGGCTATCATGCACTGATCACGTGGCTGATCATGCACTGATCACGTGGCTATCATGCACTGATCACGTGGCTGATCATGCACTGATCACGTGGCTATCATGCACTGATCACGTGACTGATCATGCACTGATCACGTAACTGATCATGCACTGATCACGTGGCTGATCATGCACTGATCACGTGGCTGATCACACACGATCACGTGACTGATCATGCACTGATCACGTGACTATCATGCACTGATCACGTGGCTGATCATGCACTGATCACGTGGCTATCATGCACTGATCACGTGGCTGATCATGCACTGATCACGTGACTGATCATGCACTGATCACGTGGCTGATCATGCACTGATCACGTGGCTATCATGCACTGATCACGTGGCTGATCATGCACTGATCACGTAGCTATCATGCACTGATCACGTGACTGATCATGCACTGATCACGTGACTGATCATGCACTGATCACGTGACTGATCATGCACTGATCACGTGACTGATCATGCACTGATCACGTGACTGATCATGCACTGATCACGTGGCTATCATGCACTGATCACGTGGCTGATCATGCACTGATCACGTGGCTATCATGCACTGTCACGTGACTGATCATGCACTGATCACATGACTGATCATGCACTGATCACGTGGCTTATCATGCACTGATCATGTGACTGATCATGCACTGATCATGTTTGCTATCATACACTGATCATGTGCCTCTGGAGGCAATGAACAAAGAGCTGAGTAGGCACGAATCAGTCAGCAGGCAATAATCATGGACTCAGCTGTGAGGAATCATGCTGCTCAGCTGGCAATAATCAAGCAGCTGAGCAGGCAGGAATTACGCAGCACAGCTGGCAATTGTCAAGCAGATGACAGGCAGGAATCGTGCAGCTCAGCTGGCAATTGTCAAGCAGATGAGCAGACAGTAATCACGCAGCTCAGCAGGCCCTGATCACGTGACTGAGCATGCACTGTTCACGTGGCTGATCATACACTGATCACGTGACTGATCATGCACTGATCATGTTTGGTATCATGCACTGATCATGTGCCTCTGGAGGCAATGAACATAGAGCTGAGTAGGCAGAATCATCAGCAGGCTATAATCATGGAACTCACCTCTGAGAAATCATGCTGCTCAGCTGGCAATCAAGTAGATGATCAGGCAGGAATCACGCACCACAGCTGGCAATTGTCAGCAGATGAGCAGACAGTAATCACGCAGCTCATCATGCACTGATCACGTGACTGATCATGCACTGATCACGTGGCTGATCATGCACTGATCACGTGACTGATCATGCACTGATCACGTGACTGATCATGCACTGATCACGTGGCTATCATGCACTGATCACGTGGCTGATCATGCACTGATCACGTGGCTGATCATGCACTGATCACGTGGCTGATCATGCACTGATCACGTGACTGATCATGCACTGATCACGTGGCTATCATGCACTGATCACGTGGCTGATCATGCATGATCACGTAGCTACCATGCACTGATCACGTGACTGATCATGCACTGATCACGTGACTGATCATGCACTGATCACGTGGCTATCATGCACTGATCACGTGGCTGATCATGCACTGATCACGTAGCTATCATGCACTGATCACGTGACTGATCATGCACTGATCACGTGACTGATCATGCACTGATCACGTGACTGATCATGCACTGATCACGTGGCTGATCATGCACTGATCACGTGGCTGATCATGCACTGATCACGTGACTGATCATGCACTGATCACGTGACTGATCATGCACTGATCACGTGGCTATCATGCACTGATCACGTGGCTGATCATGCACTGATCACGTGCCTGATCATGCACTGATCACATGACTGATCATGCACTGATCACGTGACTGATCATGCACTGATCACGTGGCTATCATGCACTACTCACGTGGCTGATCATGCAATGATCATGTAGCTACCATGTACAGGTCACGTGACTGATCATACACCCATCAGGTGACTGATCATGCACTGATCACGTGGCTGATCATGCACTGATCACCTGACTGATCATGCACTGATCACGTGACTGATCATGCACTGATCACATGGCTATCATGAACTGATCACGTGGCTGATCATGCACTGATCACGTGGCTGATCATGCACTGATACCGTGACTGAGCATGGACTGATCACATGACTATCATGTAGTGATCACGTGACTTAATGGCGCTGATCATGTGACTGATCATGCGCTGATCATGTTTGCTATCATACACTGATCATGTGCCTCTGGAGGCAATAAACAAAGAGCTGAGTAGGCACGAATCAAACAGTCAGCAGGCAATAATCATGGAACTCAGCTGTGAGGAATCATGCTGCTCAGCTGGCAATAATCAAGCAGCTGAGCAGGCAGGAATTACGCAGCACAGCTGGCAATTGTCAAGCAGATGACAGGCAGGAATCGTGCAGCTCAGCTGGCAATTGTCAAGCAGATGAGCAGACAGTAATCACGCAGCTCAGCAGGCCCAGATCACGTGACTGAGCATGCACTGTTCACGTGGCTGATCATACACTGATCACGTGATGATCATGCACTGATCACTTGGATATCATGCACTGATCACGTGGCTGATCATACACTGTTCACGTGTCTGACCATGCACTGATCACGTGGCTGATCATACACTGCTCACGTAACTGATCATGCACTGATCACGTGGCTATCATGCACTGATCACGTGGCTGAACATGCACTGTTCACGTGGCTGATCACACACCTGTCACGTGACATATCATGCACTGATCACGTGGCACTCATGCACTGATCACGTGGCTGATCATACTCTGCTCACGTAACTCATGCACACATCACGTGGCTATCATGCACTGCTCACGTGGCTCGTCATGGAATGATCACGTAGCTACCATATACTGGTCACGTGACTGATCATGCACAGATCACGTAAATGATCATGCACTGTTCACGTGACTGATCATGTACTGATCACGTGACTGATCATGCACTGATCACGTGGCTATCATGCTCTGCTCACGTGGCTGATCATGCAACGATCACGTAGCAACCATGTACTGGTCACGTGACTGATCATGCACTGATCACGTAATTGATCCTGCACTGATCACGTGGCTCATCATGCACTGATCACGTGGCTGATCACACATGTATCACGTGACTGATCATGCACTGATCACGTGGCTCTCATGCACTGATCACGTGGCTGTCATGCACTGATCACGTGGATATCATGCACTGATCACGTGGCTGATCACACACGTATCACATGACTGATCATGCACTGATCACGTGGCTATCATGCACTGATCACGTGGCTATCATGCACTGATCACGTGGCTGATCATGCAATGATCACGTAGCTACCATGTACTGGTCACGTGACTGATCATGCACTGATCACGTAATTGATCATGCACTGATCACGTGGCTGATCATGCACTGATCACGTGGCTGATCATGCACTGATCACGTAACTGATCATGCACTGATCACGTGACTGATCATGCACTGATCACGTGGCTATCATGCACTGATCACTTGGCTGACATGCACTGATCACGTGCCTGATCATGCACTGATCACGTGACTGATCATGCACTGATCACGTGGCTGATCATGCACTGATCACGTGGCTGATCATGCACTGATCACGTGGCTATCATGCACTGTCACGTGACTGATCATGCACTGATCACGTGACTGATCATGCACTGATCACGTGGCTATCATGCACTGATCACGTGACTGATCATGCACTGATCACGTCTATATCATGCACTGATCACGTGACTGATCATGCACTGATCACGTGGCTGATCATGCACTGATCATGTGACTGATCATGCACTGATCACGTGGCTGATCATGCACTGATCACGTGACTGATCATGCACTGATCACGTGGCTATCATGCACTGATCACGTGGCTATCATGCACTGATCACGTGGCTGATCATGCACTGATCACGTAGCTATCATGCACTGATCACGTGACTGATCATGCACTGATCACGTGACTGATCATGCACTGATCACGTGGCTGATCATGCACTGATCACGTGGCTGATCATGCACTGATCACATGACTGATCATGCACTGATCACGCGCTGATCATGTGACTGATCATGCGCTGATCATGTTTGCTATCATACACTGATCATGTGCCTCTGGAGGCAATAAACAAAGAGCTGAGTAGGCACGAATCAAACAGTCAGCAGGCAATAATCATGGAACTCAGCTGTGAGGAATCATGCTGCTCAGCTGGCAATAATCAAGCAGCTGAGCAGGCAGGAATTACGCAGCACAGCTGGCAATTGTCAAGCAGATGACAGGCAGGAATCGTGCAGCTCAGCTGGCAATTGTCAAGCAGATGAGCAGACAGTAATCACGCAGCTCAGCAGGCCCTGATCACGTGACTGAGCATGCACTGTTCACGTGGCTGATCATACACTGATCACGTGACTGATCATGCACTGATCACTTGGATATCATGCACTGATCACGTGGCTGATCATACACTGTTCACGTGTCTGACCATGCACTGATCACGTGGCTGATCATACACTGCTCACGTAACTGATCATGCACTGATCACGTGGCTATCATGCACTGATCACGTGGCTGAACATGCACTGATCACGTGGCTGATCACACACTGTCACGTGACATATCATGCACTGATCACGTGGCACTCATGCACTGATCACGTGGCTGATCATACACTGCTCACGTAACTGATCATGCACACATCACGTGGCTATCATGCACTGCTCACGTGGCTGTCATGGAATGATCACGTAGCTACCATATACTGGTCACGTGACTGATCATGCACTGATCACGTGAATGATCATGCACTGATCACGTGACTGATCATGCACTGATCACGTGACTGATCATGCACTGATCACGTGGCTGATCATGCACTGATCACGTGGCTGATCATGCACTGATCACGTGGCTATCATGCACTGATCACGTGGCTGATCATGCACTGATCACGTAGCTATCATGCACTGATCACGTGACTGATCATGCACTGATCACGTGGCTGATCATGCACTGATCACGTGACTGATCATGCACTGATCACGTGACTGATCATGCACTGATCACGTGGCTATCATGCACTGATCACGTGGCTGATCATGCACTGATCACGTGGCTATCATGCACTGATCACGTGACTGATCATGCACTGATCACGTGACTGATCATGCACTGATCACGTGGCTATCATGCACTGATCACGTGGCTGATCACACATGATCACGTGACTGATCATGCACTGATCACGTGGCTGATCATGCACTGATCACGTGGCTGATCATGCACTGATCACGTGGCTATCATGCACTGATCACGTGGCTGATCATGCACTGATCACGTAGCTATCATGCACTGATCACGTGACTGATCATGCACTGATCACGTGATTGATCATGCACTGATCACGTGGCTGATCATGCACTGATCACGTGGCTGATCATGCACTGATCACGTGACTGATCATGCACTGATCACGTGACTGATCATGCACTGATCACGTGGCTATCATGCACTGATCACGTGGATATCATGCACTGATCACGTGGCTGATCACACTGATCACGTGACTGATCATGCACTGATCACGTGGCTGATCATGCACTGATCACGTGGCTATCATGCACTGATCACGTGGCTGATCATGCAATGATCACGTAGCTACCATGCACTGGTCACGTGACTGATCATGCACTGATCAGGTGACTGATCATGCACTGATCACGTGGCTGATCATGCACTGATCACGTGACTGATCATGCACTGATCACGTGACTGATCATGCACTGATCACGTGGCTATCATGCACTGATCACGTGGCTGATCATGCACTGATCACGCAGCTATCATGCACTGGTCACGTGGCTGATCATGCACTGATCACGTGACTGATCATGCACTGATCACATGACTATCATGTAGTGATCACGTGACTTAATGGCGCTGATCATGTGACTGATCATGCGCTGATCATGTATGCTATCATACACTGATCATGTGCCTCTGGAGGCAATAAACAAAGAGCTGAGTAGGCACGAATCAAACAGTCAGCAGGCAATAATCATGGAACTCAGGTGTGAGGAATCATGCTGCTCAGCTGGCAGTAATCAAGCAGCTGAGCAGGCAGGAATTACGCAGCACAGCTGGCAATTGTCAAGCAGATGAGCAGACAGTAATCACGCAGCTCAGCAGGCACTGATCACGTGACTGAGCATGCACTGTTCACGTGGCTGATCATGCACTGATCACGTGATGATCATGCACTGATCACGTGGATATCATGCACTGATCACGTGGCTGATCATGCACTGATCACGTGTCTGATCATGCACTGATCACGTGGCTGATCATGCACTGATCACGTGACTGATCATGCACTGATCACGTGGCTATCATGCACTGATCACGTGGCTATCATGCACTGATCACGTGGCTGATCATGCACTGATCACGTGGCTGATCACACACCTGTCACGTGACATATCATGCACTGATCACGTGGCACTCATGCACTGATCACGTGGCTGATCATACTCTGCTCACGTAACTGATCATGCACACATCACGTGGCTATCATGCACTGCTCACGTGGCTGTCATGGAATGATCACGTAGCTACCATATACTGGTCACGTGACTGATCATGCACTGATCACGTGAATGATCATGCACTGTTCACGTGACTGATCATGCACTGATCACGTGACTGATCATGCACTGATCACGTGGCTATCATGCACTGCTCACGTGGCTGATCATGCAATGATCACGTAGCAACCATGTACTGGTCACGTGACTGATCATGCACTGATCACGTAATTGATCATGCACTGATCACGTGGCTCATCATGCACTGATCACGTGGCTGATCACACATGTATCACGTGACTGATCATGCACTGATCACGTGGCTATCATGCACTGATCACGTGGCTGATCATGCACTGATCACGTGGCTATCATGCACTGATCACGTGGCTGATCACACATGATCACGTGACTGATCATGCACTGATCACGTGGCTATCATGCACTGATCACGTGGATGATCATGCACTGATCACGTGGCTATCATGCACTGATCACGTGGCTGATCATGCAATGATCACGTAGCTATCATGCACTGATCACGTGACTGATCATGCACTGATCACGTAATTGATCATGCACTGATCACGTGGCTGATCATGCACTGATCACGTGGCTGATCATGCACTGATCACGTGACTGATCATGCACTGATCACGTGACTGATCATGCACTGATCACGTGGCTATCATGCACTGATCACGTGGCTGATCATGCACTGATCACGTGGCTGATCATGCACTGATCACGTGACTGATCATGCACTGATCACGTGGCTATCATGCACTGATCACGTGGCTGATCATGCACTGATCACGTGGCTGATCATGCACTGATCACGTGGCTATCATGCACTGATCACGTGGCTGATCATGCACTGATCACGTAGCTATCATGCACTGATCACGTGACTGATCATGCACTGATCACGTGACTGATCATGCACTGATCACGTGACTGATCATGCACTGATCACGTGACTGATCATGCACTGATCACGTGACTGATCATGCACTGATCACGTGGCTATCATGCACTGATCACGTGGCTGATCATGCACTGATCACGTAGCTATCATGCACTGATCACGTGACTGATCATGCACTGATCACGTGACTGATCATGCACTGATCACGTGGCTGATCATGCACTGATCACGTGACTGATCATGCACTGATCACGTGACTGATCATGCACTGATCACGTGGCTGATCATGCACTGATCACGTGGCTGATCATGCACTGATCACGTGGCTGATCATGCACTGATCACGTGACTGATCATGCACTGATCACGTGACTGATCATGCACTGATCACGTGGCTATCATGCACTGATCACGTGGCTGATCATGCATGATCACGCAGCTATCATGCACTGATCACGTGACTGATCATGCACTGATCACGTGACTGATCATGCACTGATCACGTGACTGATCATGCACTGATCACGTGGCTATCATGCACTGATCACGTGGCTGATCATGCACTGATCACGTAGCAACCATGCACTGGTCACGTGACTGATCATGCACTGATCACGTAACTGATCATGCACTGATCACGTGGCTGATCATGCACTGATCACGTGGCTGATCATCACACTGATCACGTGACTGATCATGCACTGATCACGTGGCTATCATGCACTGATCACGTGGCTGATCATGCACTGATCACGTGGCTATCATGCACTGATCACGTGGCTGATCATACACTGATCACGTGACTGATCATGCACTGATCACGTGGCTATCATGCACTGATCACGTGGCTGATCATGCACTGATCACGTGGCTGATCACACACTGTCACGTGACATATCATGCACTGATCACGTGGCACTCATGCACTGATCACGTGGCTGATCATACTCTGCTCACGTAACTCATGCACACATCACGTGGCTATCATGCACTGCTCACGTGGCTGTCATGCAATGATCACGTAGCAACCATATACTGGTCACGTGACTGATCATGCACTGATCACGTAAATGATCATGCACTGATCACGTGACTGATCATGCACTGATCACGTGACTGATCATGCACTGATCACGTGGCTATCATGCACTGCTCACGTGGCTGATCATGCAACGATCACGTAGCAACCATGTACTGGTCACGTGACTGATCATGCACTGATCACGTGACTGATCATGCACTGATCACGTGGCTCATCATGCACTGATCACGTGGCTGATCACACATGATCACGTGACTGATCATGCACTGATCACGTGGCTCTCATGCACTGATCACGTGGCTGTCATGCACTGATCACGTGGATATCATGCACTGATCACGTGGCTGATCACACACGATCACATGACTGATCATGCACTGATCACGTGGCTATCATGCACTGATCACGTGGCTATCATGCACTGATCACGTGGCTGATCATGCACTGATCACGTAGCTATCATGTACTGTCACGTGACTGATCATGCACTGATCACGTAATTGATCATGCACTGATCACGTGGCTGATCATGCACTGATCACGTGGCTGATCATGCACTGATCACGTGGCTGATCATGCACTGATCACGTGGCTGATCATGCACTGATCACGTGGCTGATCATGCACTGATCACGTGGCTGATCATGCACTGATCACGTGACTGATCATGCACTGATCACGTGGCTGATCATGCACTGATCACGTGACTGATCATGCACTGATCACGTGACTGATCATGCACTGATCACGTGGCTATCATGCACTGCTCACGTGGCTGATCATGCCATGATCACGCAGCTACCATGTACTGGTCACATGACTGATCATGCACTGATCACGTGACTGATCATGCAGTGATCACGTGGCTATCATGCACTACTCACGTGGCTGATCATGCAATGATCATGTAGCTACCATGTACAGGTCACGTGAATGATCATACACCCATCAGGTGACTGATCATGCACTGATCACGTGGCTATCATGCACTGATCACGAGACTGATCATGCACTGATCACGTCTATATCATGCACTGATCACATGACTGCCCATGCACTGATCACGTGGATGATCATACACTAATCATGTGACAGATCATGCACTGATCACGTGGCTGATCATGCACTGATACCGTGACTGAGCATGGACTGATCACATGACTATCATGTAGTGATCACGTGACTTAATGGCGCTGATCATGTGACTGATCATGCGCTGATCATGTTTGCTATCATACACTGATCATGTGCCTCTGGAGGCAATAAACAAAGAGCTGAGTAGGCACGAATCAAACAGTCAGCAGGCAATAATCATGGAACTCAGGTGTGAGGAATCATGCTGCTCAGCTGGCAATAATCAAGCAGCTGAGCAGGCAGGAATTACGCAGCACAGCTGGCAATTGTCAAGCAGATGACAGGCAGGAATCGTGCAGCTCAGCTGGCAATTGTCAAGCAGATGAGCAGACAGTAATCACGCAGCTCAGCAGGCCCAGATCACGTGACTGAGCATGCACTGTTCACGTGGCTGATCATACACTGATCACGTGATGATCATGCACTGATCACTTGGATATCATGCACTGATCACGTGGCTGATCATACACTGTTCACGTGTCTGACCATGCACTGATCACGTGGCTGATCATACACTGCTCACGTAACTGATCATGCACTGATCACGTGGCTATCATGCACTGATCACGTGGCTGAACATGCACTGTTCACGTGGCTGATCACACACCTGTCACGTGACATATCATGCACTGATCACGTGGCACTCATGCACTGATCACGTGGCTGATCATACTCTGCTCACGTAACTCATGCACACATCACGTGGCTATCATGCACTGCTCACGTGGCTCGTCATGGAATGATCACGTAGCTACCATATACTGGTCACGTGACTGATCATGCACAGATCACGTAAATGATCATGCACTGTTCACGTGACTGATCATGTACTGATCACGTGACTGATCATGCACTGATCACGTGGCTATCATGCTCTGCTCACGTGGCTGATCATGCAACGATCACGTAGCAACCACACGTGACTGATCATGCACTGATCACGTAATTGATCATGCACTGATCACGTGGCTATCATGCACTGATCACGTGGCTGATCATGCACTGATCACGTGGCTGATCATGCACTGATCACGTGACTATCATGCACTGATCACGTGGCATCATGCACTGATCACGTGGCTGATCATGCACTGATCACGTGACTCATGCACTGATCACGTGGCTATCATGCACTGATCACGTGGCTGATCATGCACTGATCACGTAGCTACCATGTACTGGTCACGTGACTGATCATGCACTGATCACGTAACTGATCATGCACTGATCACGTGACTGATCATGCACTGATCACGTGACTGATCATGCACTGATCACGTGGCTATCATGCACTGATCACGTGGCTGATCATGCATGATCACGTAGCTATCATGCACTGATCACGTGACTGATCATGCACTGATCACGTGGCTGATCATGCACTGATCACGTGGCTATCATGCACTGATCACGTGGCTATCATGCACTGATCACGTGGCTGATCATGCACTGATCACGTAGCAACCATGCACTGATCACGTGACTGATCATGCACTGATCACGTGACTGATCATGCACTGATCACGTGGCTGATCATGCACTGATCACGTGGCTGATCACACTGATCACGTGACTGATCATGCACTGATCACGTGGCTATCATGCACTGATCACGTGGCTGATCATGCACTGATCACGTGGCTATCATGCACTGATCACGTGGCTGATCATGCACTGATCACGTGACTGATCATGCACTGATCACGTGGCTGATCATGCACTGATCACGTGACTGATCATGCACTGATCACGTGGCTGATCATGCACTGATCACGTGGCTGATCATGCACTGATCACGTGGCTATCATGCACTGATCACGTGGCTGATCATGCACTGATCACGTAGCTATCATGCACTGATCACGTGACTGATCATGCACTGATCACGTGACTGATCATGCACTGATCACGTGGCTGATCATGCACTGATCACGTGGCTGATCACACTGATCACGTGACTGATCATGCACTGATCACGTGGCTGATCATGCACTGATCACGTGGCTGATCATGCACTGATCACGTGGCTATCATGCACTGATCACGTGGCTGATCACACACGATCACATGACTGATCACACACGATCACGTGACTGATCATGCACTGATCACGTGGCTGATCATGCACTGATCACGTGGCTATCATGCACTGATCACGTGGCTGATCATGCACTGATCACGTAGCATCATGCACTGATCACGTGACTGATCATGCACTGATCACGTGGCTGATCATGCACTGATCACGTGGCTGATCATGCACTGATCACGTGGCTGATCATGCACTGATACCGTGACTGAGCATGGACTGATCACATGACTATCATGTAGTGATCACGTGACTTAATGGCGCTGATCATGTGACTGATCATGCGCTGATCATGTTTGCTATCATACACTGATCATGTGCCTCTGGAGGCAATAAACAAAGAGCTGAGTAGGCACGAATCAAACAGTCAGCAGGCAATAATCATGGAACTCAGCTGTGAGGAATCATGCTGCTCAGCTGGCAATAATCAAGCAGCTGAGCAGGCAGGAATTACGCAGCACAGCTGGCAATTGTCAAGCAGATGACAGGCAGGAATCGTGCAGCTCAGCTGGCAATTGTCAAGCAGATGAGCAGACAGTAATCACGCAGCTCAGCAGGCCCAGATCACGTGACTGAGCATGCACTGTTCACGTGGCTGATCATACACTGATCACGTGATGATCATGCACTGATCACTTGGATATCATGCACTGATCACGTGGCTGATCATACACTGTTCACGTGTCTGACCATGCACTGATCACGTGGCTGATCATACACTGCTCACGTAACTGATCATGCACTGATCACGTGGCTATCATGCACTGATCACGTGGCTGAACATGCACTGTTCACGTGGCTGATCACACACCTGTCACGTGACATATCATGCACTGATCACGTGGCACTCATGCACTGATCACGTGGCTGATCATACTCTGCTCACGTAACTCATGCACACATCACGTGGCTATCATGCACTGCTCACGTGGCTCGTCATGGAATGATCACGTAGCAACCATATACTGGTCACGTGACTGATCATGCACTGATCACGTAAATGATCATGCACTGTTCACGTGACTGATCATGTACTGATCACGTGACTGATCATGCACTGATCACGTGGCTATCATGCTCTGCTCACGTGGCTGATCATGCAACGATCACGTAGCAACCATGTACTGGTCACGTGACTGATCATGCACTGATCACGTAATTGATCCTGCACTGATCACGTGGCTCATCATGCACTGATCACGTGGCTGATCACACATGTATCACGTGACTGATCATGCACTGATCACGTGGCTCTCATGCACTGATCACGTGGCTGTCATGCACTGATCACGTGGATATCATGCACTGATCACGTGGCTGATCACACACGTATCACATGACTGATCATGCACTGATCACGTGGCTATCATGCACTGATCACGTGGCTATCATGCACTGATCACGTGGCTGATCATGCAATGATCACGTAGCTACCATGTACTGATCACGTGACTGATCATGCACTGATCACGTGATCATGCACTGATCACGTGGCTGATCATGCACTGATCACGTGGCTGATCATGCACTGATCACGTGACTGATCATGCACTGATCACGTGACTGATCATGCACTGATCACGTGGCTATCATGCACTGATCACGTGGCTGATCATGCACTGATCACGTGACTGATCATGCACTGATCACGTGGCTATCATGCACTGATCACGTGGCTGATCATGCACTGATCACGTGACTGATCATGCACTGATCACGTGGCTGATCATGCACTGATCACGTGACTGATCATGCACTGATCACGTGACTGATCATGCACTGATCACGTGGCTATCACTGCACTGATGGCTGATCATGCAGCTGACCATGTACTGATCACATGACTGATCATGCACTGATCACGTGACTGATCATGCACTGATCACGTGGCTATCATGCACTACTCACGTGGCTGATCATGCAATGATCATGTAGCTACCATGTACAGGTCACGTGAATGATCATACACCCATCAGGTGACTGATCATGCACTGATCACGTGGCTATCATGCACTGATCACGAGACTGATCATGCACTGATCACGTCTATATCATGCACTGATCACATGACTGCCCATGCACTGATCACGTGGATGATCATACACTAATCTTGTGACAGATCATGCACTGATCACGTGGCTGATCATGCACTGATACCGTGACTGAGCATGGACTGATCACATGACTATCATGTAGTGATCACGTGACTTAATGGCGCTGATCATGTGACTGATCATGCGCTGATCATGTTTGCTATCATACACTGATCATGTGCCTCTGGAGGCAATAAACAAAGAGCTGAGTAGGCACGAATCAAACAGTCAGCAGGCAATAATCATGGAACACAGGTGTGAGGAATCATGCTGCTCAGCTGGCAATAATCAAGCAGCTGAGCAGGCAGGAATCGTGCAGCTCAGCTGGCAATTGTCAAGCAGATGAGCAGACAGTAATCACGCAGCTCAGCAGGCCCTGATCACGTGACTGAGCATGCACTGTTCACGTGGCTGATCATGCACTGATCACGTGACTGATCATGCACTGATCACGTGGCTATCATGCACTGATCACGTGGCTGATCATGCACTGATCACGTAGCTACATGCACTGATCACGTGACTGATCATGCACTGATCACGTAACTGATCATGCACTGATCACGTGGCTGATCATGCACTGATCACGTGGCTGATCATGCACTGATCACGTGACTGATCATGCACTGATCACGTGACTGATCATGCACTGATCACGTGGCTATCATGCACTGATCACGTGGCTGATCATACACTGATCACGTGGCTGATCATGCACTGATCACGTGGCTGATCATGCACTGATCACGTGACTGATCATGCACTGATCACGTGACTGATCATGCACTGATCACGTGGCTATCATGCACTGCTCACGTGGCTGATCATGCCATGATCACGCAGCTACCATGTACTGGTCACATGACTGATCATGCACTGATCACGTGACTGATCATGCACTGATCACGTGGCTATCATGCACTACTCACGTGGCTGATCATGCAATGATCATGTAGCTACCATGTACTGGTCACGTGACTGATCATACACCCATCACGTGACTGATCATGCACTGATCACGTGGCTATCATGCACTGATCACGTGACTGATCATGCACTGATCACGTCTATATCATGCACTGATCACATGACTGCCCATGCACTGATCACGTGGATGATCATACACTGATCACGTGACTGATCATGCACTGATCACGTGGCTGATCATGCACTGATCACGTGACTGATCATGCACTGATCACATGACTATCATGCACTGATCACGTGACTTAATGGCACTGATCATGTGACTGATCATGCACTGATCATGTTTGCTATCATACACTGATCATGTGCCTCTGGAGGCAATAAACAAAGAGCTGAGTAGGCACGAATCAAACAGTCAGCAGGCAATAATCATGGAACACAGGTGTGAGGAATCATGCTGCTCAGCTGGCAATAATCAAGCAGCTGATCAGGCAGGAATCGTGCAGCTCAGCTGGCAATTGTCAAGCAGATGAGCAGACAGTAATCACGCAGCTCAGCATGCCACTGATCACGTGACTGATCATGCACTGATCACGTGGCTGATCATGCACTGATCACGTGATGATCATGCACTGATCACGTGGCTATCATGCACTGATCACGTGGCTGATCATGCACTGATCACGTGACTGATCATGCACTGATCACGTGTCTGATCATGCACTGATCACGTGGCTATCATGCACTGATCACGTGGCTGATCATGCCATGATCACGC
The DNA here is from genome assembly GCF_032452875.1 of Bos javanicus. Classification (NCBI taxonomy): domain Eukaryota; kingdom Metazoa; phylum Chordata; class Mammalia; order Artiodactyla; family Bovidae; genus Bos; species Bos javanicus. The sequence continues at coordinate 68,069 of NW_026894233.1, read as the reverse complement.
AGCTACCATGTACTGGTCACATGACTGATCATGCACTGATCACGTGACTGATCATGCACTGATCACGTGGCTATCATGCACTACTCACGTGGCTGATCATGCAATGATCATGTAGCTACCATGTACAGGTCACGTGAATGATCATACACCCATCAGGTGACTGATCATGCACTGATCACGTGGCTATCATGCACTGATCACGTGACTGATCATGCACTGATCACGTCTATATCATGCACTGATCACATGACTGCCCATGCACTGATCACGTGGATGATCATACACTAATCTTGTGACAGATCATGCACTGATCACGTGGCTGATCATGCACTGATACCGTGACTGAGCATGGACTGATCACATGACTATCATGTAGTGATCACGTGACTTAATGGCGCTGATCATGTGACTGATCATGCGCTGATCATGTTTGCTATCATACACTGATCATGTGCCTCTGGAGGCAATAAACAAAGAGCTGAGTAGGCACGAATCAAACAGTCAGCAGGCAATAATCATGGAACTCAGGTGTGAGGAATCATGCTGCTCAGCTGGCAATAATCAAGCAGCTGAGCAGGCAGGAATTACGCAGCACAGCTGGCAATTGTCAAGCAGATGACAGGCAGGAATCGTGCAGCTCAGCTGGCAATTGTCAAGCAGATGAGCAGACAGTAATCACGCAGCTCAGCAGGCCCAGATCACGTGACTGAGCATGCACTGTTCACGTGGCTGATCATACACTGATCACGTGATGATCATGCACTGATCACTTGGATATCATGCACTGATCACGTGGCTGATCATACACTGTTCACGTGTCTGACCATGCACTGATCACGTGGCTGATCATACACTGCTCACGTAACTGATCATGCACTGATCACGTGGCTATCATGCACTGATCACGTGGCTGAACATGCACTGTTCACGTGGCTGATCACACACCTGTCACGTGACATATCATGCACTGATCACGTGGCACTCATGCACTGATCACGTGGCTGATCATACTCTGCTCACGTAACTCATGCACACATCACGTGGCTATCATGCACTGCTCACGTGGCTCGTCATGGAATGATCACGTAGCAACCATATACTGGTCACGTGACTGATCATGCAAAGATCACGTAAATGATCATGCACTGTTCACGTGACTGATCATGTACTGATCACGTGACTGATCATGCACTGATCACGTGGCTATCATGCTCTGCTCACGTGGCTGATCATGCAACGATCACGTAGCAACCATGTACTGGTCACGTGACTGATCATGCACTGATCACGTAATTGATCCTGCACTGATCACGTGGCTCATCATGCACTGATCACGTGGCTGATCACACATGTATCACGTGACTGATCATGCACTGATCACGTGGCTCTCATGCACTGATCACGTGGCTGTCATGCACTGATCACGTGGATATCATGCACTGATCACGTGGCTGATCACACACGTATCACATGACTGATCATGCACTGATCACGTGGCTATCATGCACTGATCACGTGGCTATCATGCACTGATCACGTGGCTGATCATGCAATGATCACGTAGCTACCATGTACTGGTCACGTGACTGATCATGCACTGATCACGTAATTGATCATGCACTGATCACGTGGCTGATCATGCACTGATCACGTGGCTGATCATACACTGATCACATAACTGATCATGCACTGATCACGTGACTGATCATGCACTGATCACGTGGCTATCATGCACTGATCACTTGGCTGACATACACTGATCACGTGCCTGATCATGCACTGATCACGTGGCTGATCATGCACTGATCACGTGACTGATCATGCACTGATCACGTGTCTGATCATGCACTGATCACGTGGCTATCATGCACTGCTCACGTGGCTGATCATGCCATGATCACGCAGCTACCATGTACTGGTCACATGACTGATCATGCACTGATCACGTGACTGATCATGCAGTGATCACGTGGCTATCATGCACTACTCACGTGGCTGATCATGCAATGATCATGTAGCTACCATGTACAGGTCACGTGAATGATCATACACCCATCAGGTGACTGATCATGCACTGATCACGTGGCTATCATGCACTGATCACGAGACTGATCATGCACTGATCACGTCTATATCATGCACTGATCACATGACTGCCCATGCACTGATCACGTGGATGATCATACACTAATCACGTGACTGATCATGCACTGATACCGTGACTGAGCATGGACTGATCACATGACTATCATGTAGTGATCACGTGACTTAATGGCGCTGATCATGTGACTGATCATGCGCTGATCATGTTTGCTATCATACACTGATCATGTGCCTCTGGAGGCAATAAACAAAGAGCTGAGTAGGCACGAATCAAACAGTCAGCAGGCAATAATCATGGAACTCAGGTGTGAGGAATCATGCTGCTCAGCTGGCAATAATCAAGCAGCTGAGCAGGCAGGAATTACGCAGCACAGCTGGCAATTGTCAAGCAGATGACAGGCAGGAATCGTGCAGCTCAGCTGGCAATTGTCAAGCAGATGAGCAGACAGTAATCACGCAGCTCAGCAGGCCCAGATCACGTGACTGAGCATGCACTGTTCACGTGGCTGATCATACACTGATCACGTGATGATCATGCACTGATCACTTGGATATCATGCACTGATCACGTGGCTGATCATACACTGTTCACGTGTCTGACCATGCACTGATCACGTGGCTGATCATACACTGCTCACGTAACTGATCATGCACTGATCACGTGGCTATCATGCACTGATCACGTGGCTGATCATGCACTGATCACGTGACTCATGCACACATCACGTGGCTGATCATGCACTGATCACGTGACTGATCATGCACTGATCACGTGGCTGATCATGCACTGATCACGTGGCTGATCATGCACTGATCACGTGGCTGATCATGCACTGATCACGTGATGATCATGCACTGATCACGTGGCATCATGCACTGATCACGTGGCTGATCATGCAACGATCACGTAGCAATCATGTACTGGTCACGTGACTGATCATGCACTGATCACGTAACTGATCATGCACTGATCACGTGGCTATCATGCACTGATCACGTGGCTGATCACACTGATCACGTGACTGATCATGCACTGATCACGTGGATATCATGCACTGATCACGTGGCTGATCATGCACTGATCACGTGGCTATCATGCACTGATCACGTGGCTGATCACACACGATCACGTGACTGATCATGCACTGATCACGTGGCTATCATGCACTGATCACGTGGCTATCATGCACTGATCACGTGGCTATCATGCACTGATCACGTGGCTGATCATGCACTGATCACGTGGATCATGCACTGATCACGTGACTGATCATGCACTGATCACGTGGCTGATCATGCACTGATCACGTGGCTGATCATGCACTGATCACGTGGCTGATCATGCACTGATCACGTGGCTATCATGCACTGATCACGTGGCTGATCATGCACTGATCACGTAGCTACCATGTACTGGTCACGTGACTGATCATGCACTGATCACGTGACTGATCATGCACTGATCACGTGGCTGATCATGCACTGATCACGTGGCTGATCACACTGATCACGTGACTGATCATGCACTGATCACGTGGCTATCATGCACTGATCACGTGGCTGATCATGCACTGATCACGTGGCTATCATGCACTGATCACGTGGCTGATCATGCACTGATCACGTGACTGATCATGCACTGATCACGTGGCTGATCATGCACTGATCACGTGGCTGATCATGCACTGATCACGTGGCTATCATGCACTGATCACGTGGCTGATCATGCACTGATCACGTAGATCATGCACTGATCACGTGACTGATCATGCACTGATCACGTAACTGATCATGCACTGATCACGTGGCTGATCATGCACTGATCACGTGGCTGATCACACTGATCACGTGACTGATCATGCACTGATCACGTGGCTATCATGCACTGATCACGTGGCTGATCATGCACTGATCACGTGGCTATCATGCACTGATCACGTGGCTGATCATGCACGATCACGTGACTGATCATGCACTGATCACGTGACTGATCATGCACTGATCACGTGGCTGATCATGCACTGATCACGTGGCTATCATGCACTGATCACGTGGCTGATCATGCACTGATCACGTAGCAACCATGTACTGGTCACGTGACTGATCATGCACTGATCACGTAATTGATCATGCACTGATCACGTGGCTGATCATGCACTGATCACGTGGCTGATCACACATGATCACGTGACTGATCATGCACTGATCACGTGGCTATCATGCACTGATCACGTGGCTGTCATGCACTGATCACGTGGATATCATGCACTGATCACGTGGCTGATCACACACGATCACATGACTGATCATGCACTGATCACGTGGCTATCATGCACTGATCACGTGGCTATCATGCACTGATCACGTGGCTGATCATGCAATGATCACGTAGCTACCATGTACTGGTCACGTGACTGATCATGCACTGATCACGTAATTGATCATGCACTGATCACGTGGCTGATCATGCACTGATCACGTGGCTGATCATACACTGATCACGTAACTGATCATGCACTGATCACGTGACTGATCATGCACTGATCACGTGGCTATCATGCACTGATCACGTGGCTGACATACACTGATCACGTGCCTGATCATGCACTGATCACGTGGCTGATCATGCACTGATCACGTGACTGATCATGCACTGATCACGTGTCTGATCATGCACTGATCACGTGGCTATCATGCACTGCTCACGTGGCTGATCATGCCATGATCACGCAGCTACCATGTACTGGTCACATGACTGATCATGCACTGATCACGTGACTGATCATGCAGTGATCACGTGGCTATCATGCACTACTCACGTGGCTGATCATGCAATGATCATGTAGCTACCATGTACAGGTCACGTGAATGATCATACACCCATCAGGTGACTGATCATGCACTGATCACGTGGCTATCATGCACTGATCACGAGACTGATCATGCACTGATCACGTCTATATCATGCACTGATCACATGACTGCCCATGCACTGATCACGTGGATGATCATACACTAATCTTGTGACAGATCATGCACTGATCACGTGGCTGATCATGCACTGATACCGTGACTGAGCATGGACTGATCACATGACTATCATGTAGTGATCACGTGACTTAATGGCGCTGATCATGTGACTGATCATGCGCTGATCATGTTTGCTATCATACACTGATCATGTGCCTCTGGAGGCAATAAACAAAGAGCTGAGTAGGCACGAATCAAACAGTCAGCAGGCAATAATCATGGAACTCAGCTGTGAGGAATCATGCTGCTCAGCTGGCAATAATCAAGCAGCTGAGCAGGCAGGAATTACGCAGCACAGCTGGCAATTGTCAAGCAGATGACAGGCAGGAATCGTGCAGCTCAGCTGGCAATTGTCAAGCAGATGAGCAGACAGTAATCACGCAGCTCAGCAGGCCCAGATCACGTGACTGAGCATGCACTGTTCACGTGGCTGATCATACACTGATCACGTGATGATCATGCACTGATCACTTGGATATCATGCACTGATCACGTGGCTGATCATACACTGTTCACGTGTCTGACCATGCACTGATCACGTGGCTGATCATACACTGCTCACGTAACTGATCATGCACTGATCACGTGGCTATCATGCACTGATCACGTGGCTGAACATGCACTGTTCACGTGGCTGATCACACACCTGTCACGTGACATATCATGCACTGATCACGTGGCACTCATGCACTGATCACGTGGCTGATCATACTCTGCTCACGTAACTCATGCACACATCACGTGGCTATCATGCACTGCTCACGTGGCTCGTCATGGAATGATCACGTAGCTACCATATACTGGTCACGTGACTGATCATGCACTGATCACGTAAATGATCATGCACTGTTCACGTGACTGATCATGTACTGATCACGTGACTGATCATGCACTGATCACGTGGCTATCATGCACTGCTCACGTGGCTGATCATGCATGATCACGTAGCAACCATGTACTGGTCACGTGACTGATCATGCACTGATCACGTGGCTGATCATGCACTGATCACGTGGCTGATCATGCACTGATCACGTGGCTATCATGCACTGATCACGTGGCTGATCATGCACTGATCACGTGGCAATCATGCACTGATCACGTGACTGATCATGCACTGATCACGTAACTGATCATGCACTGATCACGTGGCTGATCATGCACTGATCACGTGGCTGATCACACTGATCACGTGACTGATCATGCACTGATCACGTGGCTATCATGCACTGATCACGTGGCTGATCATGCACTGATCACGTGGCTGATCATGCACTGATCACGTGGCTGATCATGCACTGATCACGTGACTGATCATGCACTGATCACGTGGCTGATCATGCACTGATCACGTGACTGATCATGCACTGATCACGTGGCTGATCATGCACTGATCACGTGGCTGATCATGCACTGATCACGTGGCTATCATGCACTGATCACGTGGCTGATCATGCACTGATCACGTAGCTATCATGCACTGATCACGTGACTGATCATGCACTGATCACGTGACTGATCATGCACTGATCACGTGGCTGATCATGCACTGATCACGTGGCTGATCACACTGATCACGTGACTGATCATGCACTGATCACGTGGCTATCATGCACTGATCACGTGGCTGTCATGCACTGATCACGTGGCTATCATGCACTGATCACGTGGCTGATCACACACGATCACGTGACTGATCATGCACTGATCACGTGACTGATCATGCACTGATCACGTGGCTGATCATGCACTGATCACGTGGCTATCATGCACTGATCACGTGGCTGATCATGCACTGATCACGTAGCAACCATGCACTGATCACGTGACTGATCATGCACTGATCACGTAACTGATCATGCACTGATCACGTGGCTGATCATGCACTGATCACGTGGCTGATCACACTGATCACGTGACTGATCATGCACTGATCACGTGGCTATCATGCACTGATCACGTGGCTGTCATGCACTGATCACGTGGATATCATGCACTGATCACGTGGCTGATCACACACGATCACATGACTGATCATGCACTGATCACGTGGCTATCATGCACTGATCACGTGGCTATCATGCACTGATCACGTGGCTGATCATGCAATGATCACGTAGCTACCATGTACTGGTCACGTGACTGATCATGCACTGATCACGTAATTGATCATGCACTGATCACGTGGCTGATCATGCACTGATCACGTGGCTGATCATACACTGATCACAACTGATCATGCACTGATCACGTGACTGATCATGCACTGATCACGTGGCTATCATGCACTGATCACTTGGCTGGACATACACTGATCACGTGCCTGATCATGCACTGATCACGTGGCTGATCATGCACTGATCACGTGACTGATCATGCACTGATCACGTGTCTGATCATGCACTGATCACGTGGCTATCATGCACTGCTCACGTGGCTGATCATGCCATGATCACGCAGCTACCATGTACTGGTCACATGACTGATCATGCACTGATCACGTGACTGATCATGCAGTGATCACGTGGCTATCATGCACTACTCACGTGGCTGATCATGCAATGATCATGTAGCTACCATGTACAGGTCACGTGAATGATCATACACCCATCAGGTGACTGATCATGCACTGATCACGTGGCTATCATGCACTGATCACGAGACTGATCATGCACTGATCACGTCTATATCATGCACTGATCACATGACTGCCCATGCACTGATCACGTGGATGATCATACACTAATCTTGTGACAGATCATGCACTGATCACGTGGCTGATCATGCACTGATACCGTGACTGAGCATGGACTGATCACATGACTATCATGTAGTGATCACGTGACTTAATGGCGCTGATCATGTGACTGATCATGCGCTGATCATGTTTGCTATCATACACTGATCATGTGCCTCTGGAGGCAATAAACAAAGAGCTGAGTAGGCACGAATCAAACAGTCAGCAGGCAATAATCATGGAACTCAGCTGTGAGGAATCATGCTGCTCAGCTGGCAATAATCAAGCAGCTGAGCAGGCAGGAATTACGCAGCACAGCTGGCAATTGTCAAGCAGATGACAGGCAGGAATCGTGCAGCTCAGCTGGCAATTGTCAAGCAGATGAGCAGACAGTAATCACGCAGCTCAGCAGGCCCAGATCACGTGACTGAGCATGCACTGTTCACGTGGCTGATCATACACTGATCACGTGATGATCATGCACTGATCACTTGGATATCATGCACTGATCACGTGGCTGATCATACACTGTTCACGTGTCTGACCATGCACTGATCACGTGGCTGATCATACACTGCTCACGTAACTGATCATGCACTGATCACGTGGCTATCATGCACTGATCACGTGGCTGAACATGCACTGTTCACGTGGCTGATCACACACCTGTCACGTGACATATCATGCACTGATCACGTGGCACTCATGCACTGATCACGTGGCTGATCATACTCTGCTCACGTAACTCATGCACACATCACGTGGCTATCATGCACTGCTCACGTGGCTCGTCATGGAATGATCACGTAGCAACCATATACTGGTCACGTGACTGATCATGCAAAGATCACGTAAATGATCATGCACTGTTCACGTGACTGATCATGTACTGATCACGTGACTGATCATGCACTGATCACGTGGCTATCATGCTCTGCTCACGTGGCTGATCATGCAACGATCACGTAGCAACCATGTACTGGTCACGTGACTGATCATGCACTGATCACGTAATTGATCCTGCACTGATCACGTGGCTCATCATGCACTGATCACGTGGCTGATCACACATGTATCACGTGACTGATCATGCACTGATCCCGTGGCTCTCATGCACTGATCACGTGGCTGTCATGCACTGATCACGTGGATATCATGCACTGATCACGTGGCTGATCACACACGTATCACATGACTGATCATGCACTGATCACGTGGCTATCATGCACTGATCACGTGGCTATCATGCACTGATCACGTGGCTGATCATGCAATGATCACGTAGCTACCATGTACTGGTCACGTGACTGATCATGCACTGATCACGTAATTGATCATGCACTGATCACGTGGCTGATCATGCACTGATCACGTGGCTGATCATGCACTGATCACGTGACTGATCATGCACTGATCACGTGACTGATCATGCACTGATCACGTGGCTATCATGCACTGATCACGTGGCTGATCATGCACTGATCACGTGACTGATCATGCACTGATCACGTGGCTATCATGCACTGATCACGTGGCTGATCATACACTGATCACGTGACTGATCATGCACTGATCACGTGGCTGATCATGCACTGATCACGTGACTGATCATGCACTGATCACGTGTCTGATCATGCACTGATCACGTGGCTATCATGCACTGCTCACGTGGCTGATCATGCCATGATCACGCAGCTACCATGTACTGGTCACATGACTGATCATGCACTGATCACGTGACTGATCATGCACTGATCACGTGGCTATCATGAACTACTCACGTGGCTGATCATGCAATGATCATGTAGCTACCATGTACAGGTCACGTGAATGATCATACACCCATCAGGTGACTGATCATGCACTGATCACGTGGCTATCATGCACTGATCACGAGACTGATCATGCACTGTTCACGTCTATATCATGCACTGATCACATGACTGCCCATGCACTGATCACGTGGATGATCATACACTAATCTTGTGACAGATCATGCACTGATCACGTGGCTGATCATGCACTGATACCGTGACTGAGCATGGACTGATCACATGACTATCATGTAGTGATCACGTGACTTAATGGCGCTGATCATGTGACTGATCATGCGCTGATCATGTTTGCTATCATACACTGATCATGTGCCTCTGGAGGCAATAAACAAAGAGCTGAGTAGGCACGAATCAAACAGTCAGCAGGCAATAATCATGGAACACAGGTGTGAGGAATCATGCTGCTCAGCTGGCAATAATCAAGCAGCTGAGCAGGCAGGAATCGTGCAGCTCAGCTGGCAATTGTCAAGCAGATGAGCAGACAGTAATCACGCAGCTCAGCAGGCCCAGATCACGTGACTGAGCATGCACTGTTCACGTGGCTGATCATGCACTGATCACGTGCTGATCATGCACTGATCACGTGGCTATCATGCACTGATCACGTGGCTGATCATGCACTGATCACGTGGCTATCATGCACTGATCACGTGACTGATCATGCACTGATCACGTAACTGATCATGCACTGATCACGTGGCTGATCATGCACTGATCACGTGGCTGATCATGCACTGATCACGTGACTGATCATGCACTGATCACGTGACTGATCATGCACTGATCACGTGGCTATCATGCACTGATCACGTGGCTGATCATACACTGATCACGTGGCTGATCATGCACTGATCACGTGGCTGATCATGCACTGATCACGTGACTGATCATGCACTGATCACGTGACTGATCATGCACTGATCACGTGGCTATCATGCACTGCTCACGTGGCTGATCATGCCATGATCACGCAGCTACCATGTACTGGTCACATGACTGATCATGCACTGATCACGTGACTGATCATGCACTGATCACGTGGCTATCATGCACTATCACGTGGCTGATCATGCAATGATCATGTAGCTACCATGTACAGGTCACGTGAATGATCATACACCCATCACGTGACTGATCATGCACTGATCACGTGGCTATCATGCACTGATCACGTGACTGATCATGCACTGATCACGTCTATATCATGCACTGATCACATGACTGCCCATGCACTGATCACGTGGATGATCATACACTGATCACGTGACAGATCATGCACTGATCACGTGGCTGATCATGCACTGATACGTGACTGAGCATGGACTGATCACATGACTATCATGTAGTGATCACGTGACTTAATGCTGATCATGTGACTGATCATGCACTGATCATGTTTGCTATCATACACTGATCATGTGCCTCTGGAGGCAATAAACAAAGAGCTGAGTAGGCACGAATCAAACAGTCAGCAGGCAATAATCATGGAACACAGGGGTGAGGAATCATGCTGCTCAGCTGGCAATAATCAAGCAGCTGATCAGGCAGGAATCGTGCAGCTCAGCTGGCAATTGTCAAGCAGATGAGCAGACAGTAATCACGCAGCTCAGCAGGCACTGATCACGTGACTGATCATGCACTGATCACGTGGCTGATCATGCACTGATCACGTGATGATCATGCACTGATCACGTGGATATCATGCACTGATCACGTGGCTGATCATGCACTGATCACGTGACTGATCATGCACTGATCACGTGTCTGATCATGCACTGATCACGTGGCTATCATGCACTGCTCACGTGGCTGATCATGCCATGATCACGCAGCTACCATGTACTGGTCACATGACTGATCATGCACTGATCACGTGACTGATCATGCACTGATCACGTGGCTATCATGAACTACTCACGTGGCTGATCATGCAATGATCATGTAGCTACCATGTACAGGTCACGTGAATGATCATACACCCATCAGGTGACTGATCATGCACTGATCACGTGGCTATCATGCACTGATCACGTGACTGATCATGCACTGATCACGTCTATATCATGCACTGATCACATGACTGCCCATGCACTGATCACGTGGATGATCATACACTAATCTTGTGACTGATCATGCACTGATCACGTGGCTGATCATGCACTGATACCGTGACTGAGCATGGACTGATCACATGACTATCATGTAGTGATCACGTGACTTAATGGCGCTGATCATGTGACTGATCATGCGCTGATCATGTTTGCTATCATACACTGATCATGTGCCTCTGGAGGCAATAAACAAAGAGCTGAGTAGGCACGAATCAAACAGTCAGCAGGCAATAATCATGGAACACAGGTGTGAGGAATCATGCTGCTCAGCTGGCAATAATCAAGCAGCTGAGCAGGCAGGAATTACGCAGCACAGCTGGCAATTGTCAAGCAGATGACAGGCAGGAATCGTGCAGCTCAGCTGGCAATTGTCAAGCAGATGAGCAGACAGTAATCACGCAGCTCAGCAGGCCCAGATCACGTGACTGAGCATGCACTGTTCACGTGGCTGATCATACACTGATCACGTGGCTGATCATGCACTGATCACGTGGCTATCATGCACTGATCACGTGGCTGATCATGCACTGTTCACGTGGCTGATCACACACTGTCACGTGACATATCATGCACTGATCACGTGGCACTCATGCACTGATCACGTGGCTGATCATACTCTGCTCACGTAACTCATGCACACATCACGTGGCTATCATGCACTGCTCACGTGGCTCGTCATGGAATGATCACGTAGCAACCATATACTGGTCACGTGACTGATCATGCAAAGATCACGTAAATGATCATGCACTGTTCACGTGACTGATCATGTACTGATCACGTGACTGATCATGCACTGATCACGTGGCTATCATGCACTGCTCACGTGGCTGATCATGCAACGATCACGTAGCAACCATGTACTGGTCACGTGACTGATCATGCACTGATCACGTAATTGATCATGCACTGATCACGTGGCTCATCATGCACTGATCACGTGGCTGATCACACATGTATCACGTGACTGATCATGCACTGATCACGTGGCTCTCATGCACTGATCACGTGGCTGTCATGCACTGATCACGTGGATATCATGCACTGATCACGTGGCTGATCACACACGTATCACATGACTGATCATGCACTGATCACGTGGCTATCATGCACTGATCACGTGGCTATCATGCACTGATCACGTGGCTGATCAGGCAATGATCACGTAGCTACCATGTACTGGTCACGTGACTGATCATGCACTGATCACGTAATTGATCATGCACTGATCATGTGGCTGATCATGCACTGATCACGTGGCTGATCATACACTGATCACATAACTGATCATGCACTGATCACGTGACTGATCATGCACTGATCACGTGGCTATCATGCACTGATCACTTGGCTGACATACACTGATCACGTGCCTGGTCATGCACTGATCACGTGGCTGATCATGCACTGATCACGTGACTGATCATGCACTGATCTCGTGTCTGATCATGCACTGATCACGTGGCTATCATGCACTGCTCACGTGGCTGATCATGCCATGATCACGCAGCTACCATGTACTGGTCACATGACTGATCATGCACTGATCACGTGACTGATCATGCAGTGATCACGTGGCTATCATGAACTACTCACGTGGCTGATCATGCAATGATCATGTAGCTACCATGTACAGGTCACGTGAATGATCATACACCCATCAGGTGACTGATCATGCACTGATCACGTGGCTATCATGCACTGATCACGAGACTGATCATGCACTGTTCACGTCTATATCATGCACTGATCACATGACTGCCCATGCACTGATCACGTGGATGATCATACACTAATCTTGTGACAGATCATGCACTGATCACGTGGCTGATCATGCACTGATACCGTGACTGAGCATGGACTGATCACATGACTATCATGTAGTGATCACGTGACTTAATGGCGCTGATCATGTGACTGATCATGCGCTGATCATGTTTGCTATCATACACTGATCATGTGCCTCTGGAGGCAATAAACAAAGAGCTGAGTAGGCACGAATCAAACAGTCAGCAGGCAATAATCATGGAACTCAGGTGTGAGGAATCATGCTGCTCAGCTGGCAATAATCAAGCAGCTGAGCAGGCAGGAATTACGCAGCACAGCTGGCAATTGTCAAGCAGATGACAGGCAGGAATCGTGCAGCTCAGCTGGCAATTGTCAAGCAGATGAGCAGACAGTAATCACGCAGCTCAGCAGGCCCAGATCACGTGACTGAGCATGCACTGTTCACGTGGCTGATCATACACTGATCACGTGATGATCATGCACTGATCACTTGGATATCATGCACTGATCACGTGGCTGATCATACACTGTTCACGTGTCTGACCATGCACTGATCACGTGGCTGATCATACACTGCTCACGTAACTGATCATGCACTGATCACGTGGCTATCATGCACTGATCACGTGGCTGAACATGCACTGTTCACGTGGCTGATCACACACCTGTCACGTGACATATCATGCACTGATCACGTGGCACTCATGCACTGATCACGTGGCTGATCATACTCTGCTCACGTAACTCATGCACACATCACGTGGCTATCATGCACTGCTCACGTGGCTCGTCATGGAATGATCACGTAGCAACCATATACTGGTCACGTGACTGATCATGCAAAGATCACGTAAATGATCATGCACTGTTCACGTGACTGATCATGTACTGATCACGTGACTGATCATGCACTGATCACGTGGCTATCATGCACTGCTCACGTGGCTGATCATGCAACGATCACGTAGCAACCATGTACTGGTCACGTGACTGATCATGCACTGATCACGTGACTGATCATGCACTGATCACGTGGCTGATCATGCACTGATCACGTAGCTATCATGCACTGATCACGTGGCTGATCATGCATGATCACGCAGCTACCATGTACTGATCACGTGACTGATCATGCACTGATCACGTGACTGATCATGCACTGATCACGTGGCTATCATGCACTATCACGTGGCTGATCATGCAATGATCATGTAGCTACCATGTACTGGTCACGTGACTGATCATACACTGATCACGTGACTGATCATGCACTGATCACGTGGCTATCATGCACTGATCACGTGACTGATCATGCACTGATCACGTCTATATCATGCACTGATCACATGACTGCATGCACTGATCACGTGGATGATCATACACTGATCATGTGACTGATCATGCACTGATCACGTGGCTGATCATGCACTGATACGTGACTGATCATGGACTGATCACATGACTATCATGCACTGATCACGTGACTTAATGGCACTGATCATGTGACTGATCATGCACTGATCATGTTTGCTATCATACACTGATCATGTGCCTCTGGAGGCAATAAACAAAGAGCTGAGTAGGCACGAATCAAACAGTCAGCAGGCAATAATCATGGAACACAGGTGTGAGGAATCATGCTGCTCAGCTGGCAATAATCAAGCAGCTGATCAGGCAGGAATCATGCAGCTCAGCTGGCAATTGTCAAGCAGATGAGCAGACAGTGATCACGCAGCTCAGCATGCCCTGATCACGTGACTGATCATGCACTGATCACGTGGCTGATCATGCACTGATCACGTGATGATCATGCACTGATCACGTGGCTATCATGCACTGATCACGTGGCTGATCATGCACTGATCACGTGACTGATCATGCACTGATCACGTGACTGATCATGCACTGATCACGTGGCTATCATGCACTGATCACGAGACTGATCATGCACTGTTCACGTCTATATCATGCACTGATCACATGACTGCCCATGCACTGATCACGTGGATGATCATACACTAATCTTGTGACAGATCATGCACTGATCACGTGGCTGATCATGCACTGATACCGTGACTGAGCATGGACTGATCACATGACTATCATGTAGTGATCACGTGACTTAATGGCGCTGATCATGTGACTGATCATGCGCTGATCATGTTTGCTATCATACACTGATCATGTGCCTCTGGAGGCAATAAACAAAGAGCTGAGTAGGCACGAATCAAACAGTCAGCAGGCAATAATCATGGAACACAGGTGTGAGGAATCATGCTGCTCAGCTGGCAATAATCAAGCAGCTGAGCAGGCAGGAATTACGCAGCACAGCTGGCAATTGTCAAGCAGATGACAGGCAGGAATCGTGCAGCTCAGCTGGCAATTGTCAAGCAGATGAGCAGACAGTAATCACGCAGCTCAGCAGGCCCAGATCACGTGACTGAGCATGCACTGTTCACGTGGCTGATCATACACTGATCACGTGATGATCATGCACTGATCACTTGGATATCATGCACTGATCACGTGGCTGATCATACACTGTTCACGTGTCTGACCATGCACTGATCACGTGGCTGATCATACACTGCTCACGTAACTGATCATGCACTGATCACGTGGCTATCATGCACTGATCACGTGGCTGAACATGCACTGTTCACGTGGCTGATCACACACCTGTCACGTGACATATCATGCACTGATCACGTGGCACTCATGCACTGATCACGTGGCTGATCATACTCTGCTCACGTAACTCATGCACACATCACGTGGCTATCATGCACTGCTCACGTGGCTCGTCATGGAATGATCACGTAGCAACCATATACTGGTAACGTGACTGATCATGCAAAGATCATGTAAATGATCATGCACTGTTCACGTGACTGATCATGTACTGATCACGTGACTGATCATGCACTGACCACGTGGCTATCATGCTCTGCTCACGTGGCTGATCATGCAACGATCACGTAGCAACCATGTACTGGTCACGTGACTGATCATGCACTGATCACGTAATTGATCCTGCACTGATCACGTGGCTCATCATGCACTGATCACGTGGCTGATCACACATGTATCACGTGACTGATCATGCACTGATCACGTGGCTCTCATGCACTGATCACGTGCCTGTCATGCACTGATCACGTGGATATCATGCACTGATCACGTGGCTGATCACACACGTATCACATGACTGATCATGCACTGATCACGTGGCTATCATGCACTGATCACGTGGCTATCATGCACTGATCACGTGGCTGATCAGGCAATGATCACGTAGCTACCATGTACTGGTCACGTGACTGATCATGCACTGATCACGTAATTGATCATGCACTGATCATGTGGCTGATCATGCACTGATCACGTGGCTGATCATACACTGATCACATAACTGATCATGCACTGATCACGTGACTGATCATGCACTGATCACGTGGCTATCATGCACTGATCACTTGGCTGGACATACACTGATCACTTGCCTGGTCATGCACTGATCACGTGGCTGATCATGCACTGATCACGTGACTGATCATGCACTGATCTCGTGTCTGATCATGCACTGATCACGTGGCTATCATGCACTGCTCACGTGGCTGATCATGCCATGATCACGCAGCTACCATGTACTGGTCACATGACTGATCATGCACTGATCACGTGACTGATCATGCAGTGATCACGTGGCTATCATGAACTACTCACGTGGCTGATCATGCAATGATCATGTAGCTACCATGTACAGGTCACGTGAATGATCATACACCCATCAGGTGACTGATCATGCACTGATCACGTGGCTATCATGCACTGATCACGAGACTGATCATGCACTGTTCACGTCTATATCATGCACTGATCACATGACTGCCCATGCACTGATCACGTGGATGATCATACACTAATCTTGTGACAGATCATGCACTGATCACGTGGCTGATCATGCACTGATACCGTGACTGAGCATGGACTGATCACATGACTATCATGTAGTGATCACGTGACTTAATGGCGCTGATCATGTGACTGATCATGCGCTGATCATGTTTGCTATCATACACTGATCATGTGCCTCTGGAGGCAATAAACAAAGAGCTGAGTAGGCACGAATCAAACAGTCAGCAGGCAATAATCATGGAACTCAGCTGTGAGGAATCATGCTGCTCAGCTGGCAATAATCAAGCAGCTGAGCAGGCAGGAATTACGCAGCACAGCTGGCAATTGTCAAGCAGATGACAGGCAGGAATCGTGCAGCTCAGCTGGCAATTGTCAAGCAGATGAGCAGACAGTAATCACGCAGCTCAGCAGGCCCAGATCACGTGACTGAGCATGCACTGTTCACGTGGCTGATCATACACTGATCACGTGATGATCATGCACTGATCACTTGGATATCATGCACTGATCACGTGGCTGATCATACACTGTTCACGTGTCTGACCATGCACTGATCACGTGGCTGATCATACACTGCTCACGTAACTGATCATGCACTGATCACGTGGCTATCATGCACTGATCACGTGGCTGAACATGCACTGTTCACGTGGCTGATCACACACCTGTCACGTGACATATCATGCACTGATCACGTGGCACTCATGCACTGATCACGTGGCTGATCATACTCTGCTCACGTAACTCATGCACACATCACGTGGCTATCATGCACTGCTCACGTGGCTCGTCATGGAATGATCACGTAGCAACCATATACTGGTCACGTGACTGATCATGCAAAGATCACGTAAATGATCATGCACTGTTCACGTGACTGATCATGTACTGATCACGTGACTGATCATGCACTGATCACGTGGCTATCATGCACTGCTCACGTGGCTGATCATGCAAC
The DNA here is from genome assembly GCF_032452875.1 of Bos javanicus. Classification (NCBI taxonomy): domain Eukaryota; kingdom Metazoa; phylum Chordata; class Mammalia; order Artiodactyla; family Bovidae; genus Bos; species Bos javanicus. Next base: position 49,589 of record NW_026894233.1, on the reverse strand, counting down.
GATCACGTAGCAACCATGTACTGGTCACGTGACTGATCATGCACTGATCACGTGACTGATCATGCACTGATCACGTGGCTGATCATGCACTGATCACGTGGCATGCACATCACGTGGCTGATCATGCATGATCACGCAGCTACCATGTACTGATCACATGACTGATCATGCACTGATCACGTGACTGATCATGCACTGATCACGTGGCTATCATGCACTACTCACGTGGCTGATCATGCAATGATCATGTAGCTACCATGTACTGGTCACGTGAATGATCATACACTGATCAGGTGACTGATCATGCACTGATCACGTGGCTATCATGCACTGATCACGTGACTGATCATGCACTGATCACGTCTATATCATGCACTGATCACATGACTGATCATGCACTGATCACGTGGATGATCATACACTGATCACGTGACAGATCATGCACTGATCACGTGGCTGATCATGCACTGATACCGTGACTGAGCATGGACTGATCACATGACTATCATGCACTGATCACGTGACTTAATGGCACTGATCATGTGACTGATCATGCACTGATCATGTTTGCTATCATACACTGATCATGTGCCTCTGGAGGCAATAAACAAAGAGCTGAGTAGGCACGAATCAAACAGTCAGCAGGCAATAATCATGGAACACAGGTGTGAGGAATCATGCTGCTCAGCTGGCAATAATCAAGCAGCTGATCAGGCAGGAATCATGCAGCTCAGCTGGCAATTGTCAAGCAGATGAGCAGACAGTAATCACGCAGCTCAGCAGGCACTGATCACGTGACTGATCATGCACTGATCACGTGGCTGATCATGCACTGATCACGTGATGATCATGCACTGATCACGTGGCTATCATGCACTGATCACGTGGCTGATCATGCACTGATCACGTGACTGATCATGCACTGATCACGTGTCTGATCATGCACTGATCACGTGGCTATCATGCACTGCTCACGTGGCTGATCATGCCATGATCACGCAGCTACCATGTACTGGTCACATGACTGATCATGCACTGATCACGTGACTGATCATGCACTGATCACGTGGCTATCATGCACTACTCACGTGGCTGATCATGCAATGATCATGTAGCTACCATGTACAGGTCACGTGAATGATCATACACCCATCAGGTGACTGATCATGCACTGATCACGTGGCTATCATGCACTGATCACGAGACTGATCATGCACTGATCACGTCTATATCATGCACTGATCACATGACTGCCCATGCACTGATCACGTGGATGATCATACACTAATCTGTGACAGATCATGCACTGATCACGTGGCTGATCATGCACTGATACCGTGACTGAGCATGGACTGATCACATGACTATCATGTAGTGATCACGTGACTTAATGGCGCTGATCATGTGACTGATCATGCGCTGATCATGTTTGCTATCATACACTGATCATGTGCCTCTGGAGGCAATAAACAAAGAGCTGAGTAGGCACGAATCAAACAGTCAGCAGGCAATAATCATGGAACTCAGGTGTGAGGAATCATGCTGCTCAGCTGGCAATAATCAAGCAGCTGAGCAGGCAGGAATTACGCAGCACAGCTGGCAATTGTCAAGCAGATGACAGGCAGGAATCGTGCAGCTCAGCTGGCAATTGTCAAGCAGATGAGCAGACAGTAATCACGCAGCTCAGCAGGCCCAGATCACGTGACTGAGCATGCACTGTTCACGTGGCTGATCATACACTGATCACGTGATGATCATGCACTGATCACTTGGATATCATGCACTGATCACGTGGCTGATCATACACTGTTCACGTGTCTGACCATGCACTGATCACGTGGCTGATCATACACTGCTCACGTAACTGATCATGCACTGATCACGTGGCTATCATGCACTGATCACGTGGCTGAACATGCACTGTTCACGTGGCTGATCACACACCTGTCACGTGACATATCATGCACTGATCACGTGGCACTCATGCACTGATCACGTGGCTGATCATACTCTGCTCACGTAACTCATGCACACATCACGTGGCTATCATGCACTGCTCACGTGGCTCGTCATGGAATGATCACGTAGCAACCATATACTGGTCACGTGACTGATCATGCAAAGATCACGTAAATGATCATGCACTGTTCACGTGACTGATCATGTACTGATCACGTGACTGATCATGCACTGATCACGTGGCTATCATGCACTGCTCACGTGGCTGATCATGCAACGATCACGTAGCAACCATGTACTGGTCACGTGACTGATCATGCACTGATCACGTAATTGATCATGCACTGATCACGTGGCTCATCATGCACTGATCACGTGGCTGATCACACATGTATCACGTGACTGATCATGCACTGATCACGTGGCTATCATGCACTGATCACGTGGCTGTCATGCACTGATCACGTGGATATCATGCACTGATCACGTGGCTGATCACACACGATCACATGACTGATCATGCACTGATCACGTGGCTATCATGCACTGATCACGTGGCTATCATGCACTGATCACGTGGCTATCATGCACTGATCACGTGGCTGATCATGCATGATCACGCAGCTACCATGTACTGATCACGTGACTGATCATGCACTGATCACGTGACTGATCATGCACTGATCACGTGGCTATCATGCACTGATCACGTGGCTGATCATGCACTGATCACGTAGCTATCATGTACTGATCACGTGACTGATCATGCACTGATCACGTGGCTGATCATGCACTGATCACGTGGCTATCATGCACTGATCACGTGACTGATCATGCACTGATCACGTCTATATCATGCACTGATCACATGACTGATCATGCACTGATCACGTGGATGATCATGCACTGATCACGTGACTGATCATGCACTGATCACGTGGCTGATCATGCACTGATCACGTGACTGATCATGCACTGATCACGTGACTGATCATGCACTGATCACGTGGCTATCATGCACTGATCACGTGGCTGATCATGCACTGATCACGTAGCTATCATGCACTGATCACGTGACTGATCATGCACTGATCACGTGACTGATCATGCACTGATCACGTGGCTATCATGCACTATCACGTGGCTGATCATGCACTGATCACGTAGCTACCATGCACTGATCACGTGACTGATCATACACTGATCACGTGACTGATCATGCACTGATCACGTGGCTATCATGCACTGATCACGTGGCTGTCATGCAATGATCACGTAGCAACCATATACTGGTCACGTGACTGATCATGCACTGATCACGTAAATGATCATGCACTGATCACGTGACTGATCATGCACTGATCACGTGACTGATCATGCACTGATCACGTGGCTATCATGCACTGATCACGTGGCTGATCATGCAACGATCACGTAGCAACCATGTACTGTCACGTGACTGATCATGCACTGATCACGTAATTGATCATGCACTGATCACGTGGCTCATCATGCACTGATCACGTGGCTGATCACACATGATCACGTGACTGATCATGCACTGATCACGTGGCTATCATGCACTGATCACGTGGCTGTCATGCACTGATCACGTGGATATCATGCACTGATCACGTGGCTGATCACACACGATCACATGACTGATCATGCACTGATCACGTGGCTATCATGCACTGATCACGTGGCTATCATGCACTGATCACGTGGCTGATCATGCAATGATCACGTAGCTACCATGTACTGGTCACGTGACTGATCATGCACTGATCACGTAATTGATCATGCACTGATCACGTGGCTGATCATGCACTGATCACGTGGCTGATCATGCACTGATCACGTGACTGATCATGCACTGATCACGTGACTGATCATGCACTGATCACGTGGCTATCATGCACTGATCACGTGGCTGATCATACACTGATCACGTGCCTGATCATGCACTGATCACGTGGCTGATCATGCACTGATCACGTGACTGATCATGCACTGATCACGTGTCTGATCATGCACTGATCACGTGGCTATCATGCACTGCTCACGTGGCTGATCATGCCATGATCACGCAGCTACCATGTACTGGTCACATGACTGATCATGCACTGATCACGTGACTGATCATGCACTGATCACGTGGCTATCATGCACTACTCACGTGGCTGATCATGCAATGATCATGTAGCTACCATGTACAGGTCACGTGAATGATCATACACCCATCAGGTGACTGATCATGCACTGATCACGTGGCTATCATGCACTGATCACGAGACTGATCATGCACTGATCACGTCTATATCATGCACTGATCACATGACTGCCCATGCACTGATCACGTGGATGATCATACACTAATCTTGTGACAGATCATGCACTGATCACGTGGCTGATCATGCACTGATACCGTGACTGAGCATGGACTGATCACATGACTATCATGTAGTGATCACGTGACTTAATGGCGCTGATCATGTGACTGATCATGCGCTGATCATGTTTGCTATCATACACTGATCATGTGCCTCTGGAGGCAATAAACAAAGAGCTGAGTAGGCACGAATCAAACAGTCAGCAGGCAATAATCATGGAACTCAGGTGTGAGGAATCATGCTGCTCAGCTGGCAATAATCAAGCAGCTGAGCAGGCAGGAATCGTGCAGCTCAGCTGGCAATTGTCAAGCAGATGAGCAGACAGTAATCACGCAGCTCAGCAGGCCCTGATCACGTGACTGAGCATGCACTGTTCACGTGGCTGATCATGCACTGATCACGTGGCTGATCATGCACTGATCACGTGGCTATCATGCACTGATCACGTGGCTGATCATGCACTGATCACGTGGCTACCATGCACTGATCACGTGACTGATCATGCACTGATCACGTAACTGATCATGCACTGATCACGTGGCTGATCATGCACTGATCACGTGGCTGATCATGCACTGATCACGTGACTGATCATGCACTGATCACGTGACTGATCATGCACTGATCACGTGGCTATCATGCACTGATCACGTGGCTGATCATACACTGATCACGTGACTGATCATGCACTGATCACGTGGCTGATCATGCACTGATCACGTGACTGATCATGCACTGATCACGTGACTGATCATGCACTGATCACGTGGCTATCATGCACTGCTCACGTGGCTGATCATGCCATGATCACGCAGCTACCATGTACTGGTCACATGACTGATCATGCACTGATCACGTGACTGATCATGCACTGATCACGTGGCTATCATGCACTACTCACGTGGCTGATCATGCAATGATCATGTAGCTACCATGTACTGGTCACGTGAATGATCATACACTGATCACGTGACTGATCATGCACTGATCACGTGGCTATCATGCACTGATCACGTGACTGATCATGCACTGATCACGTCTATATCATGCACTGATCACATGACTGATCATGCACTGATCACGTGGATGATCATACACTGATCACGTGACAGATCATGCACTGATCACGTGGCTGATCATGCACTGATACGTGACTGATCATGGACTGATCACATGACTATCATGCACTGATCACGTGACTTAATGCACTGATCATGTGACTGATCATGCACTGATCATGTTTGCTATCATACACTGATCATGTGCCTCTGGAGGCAATAAACAAAGAGCTGAGTAGGCACGAATCAAACAGTCAGCAGGCAATAATCATGGAACACAGGTGTGAGGAATCATGCTGCTCAGCTGGCAATAATCAAGCAGCTGATCAGGCAGGAATCGTGCAGCTCAGCTGGCAATTGTCAAGCAGATGAGCAGACAGTAATCACGCAGCTCAGCAGGCACTGATCACGTGACTGATCATGCACTGATCACGTGGCTGATCATGCACTGATCACGTGATGATCATGCACTGATCACGTGGATATCATGCACTGATCACGTGGCTGATCATGCACTGATCACGTGACTGATCATGCACTGATCACGTGTCTGATCATGCACTGATCACGTGGCTATCATGCACTGATCACGTGGCTGATCATGCCATGATCACGCAGCTACCATGTACTGGTCACATGACTGATCATGCACTGATCACGTGACTGATCATGCACTGATCACGTGGCTATCATGCACTACTCACGTGGCTGATCATGCAATGATCATGTAGCTACCATGTACAGGTCACGTGAATGATCATACACCCATCAGGTGACTGATCATGCACTGATCACGTGGCTATCATGCACTGATCACGAGACTGATCATGCACTGATCACGTCTATATCATGCACTGATCACATGACTGCCCATGCACTGATCACGTGGATGATCATACACTAATCTGTGACAGATCATGCACTGATCACGTGGCTGATCATGCACTGATACCGTGACTGAGCATGGACTGATCACATGACTATCATGTAGTGATCACGTGACTTAATGGCGCTGATCATGTGACTGATCATGCGCTGATCATGTTTGCTATCATACACTGATCATGTGCCTCTGGAGGCAATAAACAAAGAGCTGAGTAGGCACGAATCAAACAGTCAGCAGGCAATAATCATGGAACTCAGGTGTGAGGAATCATGCTGCTCAGCTGGCAATAATCAAGCAGCTGAGCAGGCAGGAATTACGCAGCACAGCTGGCAATTGTCAAGCAGATGACAGGCAGGAATCGTGCAGCTCAGCTGGCAATTGTCAAGCAGATGAGCAGACAGTAATCACGCAGCTCAGCAGGCCCAGATCACGTGACTGAGCATGCACTGTTCACGTGGCTGATCATACACTGATCACGTGATGATCATGCACTGATCACTTGGATATCATGCACTGATCACGTGGCTGATCATACACTGTTCACGTGTCTGACCATGCACTGATCACGTGGCTGATCATACACTGCTCACGTAACTGATCATGCACTGATCACGTGGCTATCATGCACTGATCACGTGGCTGAACATGCACTGTTCACGTGGCTGATCACACACCTGTCACGTGACATATCATGCACTGATCACGTGGCACTCATGCACTGATCACGTGGCTGATCATACTCTGCTCACGTAACTCATGCACACATCACGTGGCTATCATGCACTGCTCACGTGGCTCGTCATGGAATGATCACGTAGCAACCATATACTGGTCACGTGACTGATCATGCACTGATCACGTAAATGATCATGCACTGATCACGTGACTGATCATGCACTGATCACGTGGCTGATCATGCACTGATCACGTGACTGATCATGCACTGATCACGTGGCTGATCATGCACTGATCACGTGGCTGATCATGCACTGATCACGTGGATATCATGCACTGATCACGTGGCTGATCACACACGATCACGTGACTGATCATGCACTGATCACGTGGCTATCATGCACTGATCACGTGGCTATCATGCACTGATCACGTGGCTGATCATGCACTGATCACGTGGCTACCATGCACTGATCACGTGACTGATCATGCACTGATCACGTGACTGATCATGCACTGATCACGTGGCTGATCATGCACTGATCACGTGGCTGATCATGCACTGATCACGTGACTGATCATGCACTGATCACGTGACTGATCATGCACTGATCACGTGGCTGATCATGCACTGATCACGTGGCTATCATGCACTGATCACGTGGCTGATCATGCACTGATCACGCAGCTATCATGCACTGATCACGTGACTGATCATGCACTGATCACGTGGCTGATCATGCACTGATCACGTGACTGATCATGCACTGATCACGTGGCTATCATGCACTGATCACGTGGCTGATCATGCACTGATCACGTGGCTGATCACACACTGTCACGTGACTATCATGCACTGATCACGTGACTATCATGCACTGATCACGTGGCTGATCATACACTGATCACGTAACTCATGCACACATCACGTGGCTATCATGCACTGCTCACGTGGCTGTCATGGAATGATCACGTAGCAACCATATACTGGTCACGTGACTGATCATGCACTGATCACGAAATGATCATGCACTGATCACGTGACTGATCATGCACTGATCACGTGACTGATCATGCACTGATCACGTGGCTATCATGCACTGATCACGTGGCTGATCATGCACTGATCACGTAGCAATCATGCACTGATCACGTAACTGATCATGCACTGATCACGTGGCTGATCATGCACTGATCACGTGGCTGATCACACATGATCACGTGACTGATCATGCACTGATCACGTGGCTATCATGCACTGATCACGTGGCTGTCATGCACTGATCACGTGGCTGATCATCACACGATCACATGACTGATCATGCACTGATCACGTGGCTATCATGCACTGATCACGTGGCTATCATGCACTGATCACGTGGCTGATCATGCAATGATCACGTAGCTACCATGTACTGGTCACGTGACTGATCATGCACTGATCACGTAATTGATCATGCACTGATCACGTGGCTGATCATGCACTGATCACGTGGCTGATCATACACTGATCACGTAACTGATCATGCACTGATCACGTGACTGATCATGCACTGATCACGTGGCTATCATGCACTGATCACGTGGCTGACATACACTGATCACGTGCCTGATCATGCACTGATCACGTGGCTGATCATGCACTGATCACGTGACTGATCATGCACTGATCACGTGTCTGATCATGCACTGATCACGTGGCTATCATGCACTGCTCACGTGGCTGATCATGCCATGATCACGCAGCTACCATGTACTGGTCACATGACTGATCATGCACTGATCACGTGACTGATCATGCAGTGATCACGTGGCTATCATGCACTACTCACGTGGCTGATCATGCAATGATCATGTAGCTACCATGTACAGGTCACGTGAATGATCATACACCCATCAGGTGACTGATCATGCACTGATCACGTGGCTATCATGCACTGATCACGAGACTGATCATGCACTGATCACGTCTATATCATGCACTGATCACATGACTGCCCATGCACTGATCACGTGGATGATCATACACTAATCTTGTGACAGATCATGCACTGATCACGTGGCTGATCATGCACTGATACCGTGACTGAGCATGGACTGATCACATGACTATCATGTAGTGATCACGTGACTTAATGGCGCTGATCATGTGACTGATCATGCGCTGATCATGTTTGCTATCATACACTGATCATGTGCCTCTGGAGGCAATAAACAAAGAGCTGAGTAGGCACGAATCAAACAGTCAGCAGGCAATAATCATGGAACTCAGGTGTGAGGAATCATGCTGCTCAGCTGGCAATAATCAAGCAGCTGAGCAGGCAGGAATTACGCAGCACAGCTGGCAATTGTCAAGCAGATGACAGGCAGGAATCGTGCAGCTCAGCTGGCAATTGTCAAGCAGATGAGCAGACAGTAATCACGCAGCTCAGCAGGCCCAGATCACGTGACTGAGCATGCACTGTTCACGTGGCTGATCATACACTGATCACGTGATGATCATGCACTGATCACTTGGATATCATGCACTGATCACGTGGCTGATCATACACTGTTCACGTGTCTGACCATGCACTGATCACGTGGCTGATCATACACTGATCACGTGGCTGATCATGCACTGATCACGTGGCTATCATGCACTGATCACGTGGCTGATCATGCACTGATCACGTGGCAATCATGCACTGGTCACGTGACTGATCATGCACTGATCACGTAATTGATCATGCACTGATCACGTGGCTGATCATGCACTGATCACGTGGCTGATCACACATGATCACGTGACTGATCATGCACTGATCACGTGGCTATCATGCACTGATCACGTGGCTGATCATGCACTGATCACGTGGATATCATGCACTGATCACGTGGCTGATCACACACTGATCACGTGACTGATCATGCACTGATCACGTGGCTATCATGCACTGATCACGTGGCTGATCATGCAATGATCACGTAGCTACCATGTACTGGTCACGTGACTGATCATGCACTGATCACGTAATTGATCATGCACTGATCACGTGGCTGATCATGCACTGATCACGTGGCTGATCATGCACTGATCACGTGACTGATCATGCACTGATCACGTGACTGATCATGCACTGATCACGTGGCTATCATGCACTGATCACGTGGCTGATCATGCACTGATCACGTGCTGATCATGCACTGATCACGTGGCTGATCATGCACTGATCACGTGACTGATCATGCACTGATCACGTGACTGATCATGCACTGATCACGTGGCTATCATGCACTGCTCACGTGGCTGATCATGCCATGATCACGCAGCTACCATGTACTGGTCACATGACTGATCATGCACTGATCACGTGACTGATCATGCAGTGATCACGTGGCTATCATGCACTACTCACGTGGCTGATCATGCAATGATCATGTAGCTACCATGTACAGGTCACGTGAATGATCATACACCCATCAGGTGACTGATCATGCACTGATCACGTGGCTATCATGCACTGATCACGAGACTGATCATGCACTGATCACGTCTATATCATGCACTGATCACATGACTGCCCATGCACTGATCACGTGGATGATCATACACTAATCTTGTGACAGATCATGCACTGATCACGTGGCTGATCATGCACTGATACCGTGACTGAGCATGGACTGATCACATGACTATCATGTAGTGATCACGTGACTTAATGGCGCTGATCATGTGACTGATCATGCGCTGATCATGTTTGCTATCATACACTGATCATGTGCCTCTGGAGGCAATAAACAAAGAGCTGAGTAGGCACGAATCAAACAGTCAGCAGGCAATAATCATGGAACTCAGCTGTGAGGAATCATGCTGCTCAGCTGGCAATAATCAAGCAGCTGAGCAGGCAGGAATTACGCAGCACAGCTGGCAATTGTCAAGCAGATGACAGGCAGGAATCGTGCAGCTCAGCTGGCAATTGTCAAGCAGATGAGCAGACAGTAATCACGCAGCTCAGCAGGCCCAGATCACGTGACTGAGCATGCACTGTTCACGTGGCTGATCATACACTGATCACGTGATGATCATGCACTGATCACTTGGATATCATGCACTGATCACGTGGCTGATCATACACTGTTCACGTGTCTGACCATGCACTGATCACGTGGCTGATCATACACTGCTCACGTAACTGATCATGCACTGATCACGTGGCTATCATGCACTGATCACGTGGCTGAACATGCACTGTTCACGTGGCTGATCACACACCTGTCACGTGACATATCATGCACTGATCACGTGGCACTCATGCACTGATCACGTGGCTGATCATACTCTGCTCACGTAACTCATGCACACATCACGTGGCTATCATGCACTGCTCACGTGGCTCGTCATGGAATGATCACGTAGCTACCATATACTGGTCACGTGACTGATCATGCACAGATCACGTAAATGATCATGCACTGTTCACGTGACTGATCATGTACTGATCACGTGACTGATCATGCACTGATCACGTGGCTATCATGCTCTGCTCACGTGGCTGATCATGCAACGATCACGTAGCAACCATGTACTGGTCACGTGACTGATCATGCACTGATCACGTAATTGATCCTGCACTGATCACGTGGCTCATCATGCACTGATCACGTGGCTGATCACACATGTATCACGTGACTGATCATGCACTGATCACGTGGCTATCATGCACTGATCACGTGGCTGTCATGCACTGATCACGTGGATATCATGCACTGATCACGTGGCTGATCACACACGTATCACATGACTGATCATGCACTGATCACGTGGCTATCATGCACTGATCACGTGGCTATCATGCACTGATCACGTGACTGATCATGCAATGATCACGTAGCTACCATGCACTGGTCACGTGACTGATCATGCACTGATCACGCTGATCATGCACTGATCACGTGACTGATCATGCACTGATCACGTGACTGATCATGCACTGATCACGTGGCTATCATGCACTGATCACGTGGCTGATCATGCAACGATCACGTAGCAACCATGTACTGATCACGTGACTGATCATGCACTGATCACGTAATTGATCATGCACTGATCACGTGGCTCATCATGCACTGATCACGTGGCTGATCACACATGATCACGTGACTGATCATGCACTGATCACGTGGCTATCATGCACTGATCACGTGGCTGATCATGCACTGATCACGTGGATATCATGCACTGATCACGTGGCTGATCACACACGATCACATGACTGATCATGCACTGATCACGTGGCTATCATGCACTGATCACGTGGCTATCATGCACTGATCACGTGGCTGATCATGCAATGATCACGTAGCTACCATGTACTGGTCACGTGACTGATCATGCACTGATCACGTAATTGATCATGCACTGATCACGTGGCTGATCATGCACTGATCACGTGGCTGATCATACACTGATCACATAACTGATCATGCACTGATCACGTGACTGATCATGCACTGATCACGTGGCTATCATGCACTGATCACGTGGCTGACATACACTGATCACGTGGCTGATCATGCACTGATCACGTGGCTGATCATGCACTGATCACGTGACTGATCATGCACTGATCACGTGTCTGATCATGCACTGATCACGTGGCTATCATGCACTGCTCACGTGGCTGATCATGCCATGATCACGCAGCTACCATGTACTGGTCACATGACTGATCATGCACTGATCACGTGACTGATCATGCACTGATCACGTGGCTATCATGCACTACTCACGTGGCTGATCATGCAATGATCATGTAGCTACCATGTACAGGTCACGTGAATGATCATACACCCATCAGGTGACTGATCATGCACTGATCACGTGGCTATCATGCACTGATCACGAGACTGATCATGCACTGATCACGTCTATATCATGCACTGATCACATGACTGCCCATGCACTGATCACGTGGATGATCATACACTAATCTTGTGACAGATCATGCACTGATCATGCACTGATACCGTGACTGAGCATGGACTGATCACATGACTATCATGTAGTGATCACGTGACTTAATGGCGCTGATCATGTGACTGATCATGCGCTGATCATGTTTGCTATCATACACTGATCATGTGCCTCTGGAGGCAATAAACAAAGAGCTGAGTAGGCACGAATCAAACAGTCAGCAGGCAATAATCATGGAACTCAGGTGTGAGGAATCATGCTGCTCAGCTGGCAATAATCAAGCAGCTGAGCAGGCAGGAATTACGCAGCACAGCTGGCAATTGTCAAGCAGATGACAGGCAGGAATCGTGCAGCTCAGCTGGCAATTGTCAAGCAGATGAGCAGACAGTAATCACGCAGCTCAGCAGGCCCAGATCACGTGACTGAGCATGCACTGTTCACGTGGCTGATCATACACTGATCACGTGATGATCATGCACTGATCACTTGGATATCATGCACTGATCACGTGGCTGATCATACACTGTTCACGTGTCTGACCATGCACTGATCACGTGGCTGATCATACACTGCTCACGTAACTGATCATGCACTGATCACGTGGCTATCATGCACTGATCACGTGGCTGAACATGCACTGTTCACGTGGCTGATCACACACCTGTCACGTGACATATCATGCACTGATCACGTGGCTGATCATACTCTGCTCACGTAACTCATGCACACATCACGTGGCTATCATGCACTGCTCACGTGGCTCGTCATGGAATGATCACGTAGCAACCATATACTGGTCACGTGACTGATCATGCACTGATCACGTAAATGATCATGCACTGTTCACGTGACTGATCATGTACTGATCACGTGACTGATCATGCACTGATCACGTGGCTATCATGCACTGCTCACGTGGCTGATCATGCAACGATCACGTAGCAACCATGTACTGGTCACGTGACTGATCATGCACTGATCACGTAATTGATCATGCACTGATCACGTGGCTCATCATGCACTGATCACGTGGCTGATCACACATGTATCACGTGACTGATCATGCACTGATCACGTGGCTCTCATGCACTGATCACGTGGCTGTCATGCACTGATCACGTGGATATCATGCACTGATCACGTGGCTGATCACACACGATCACATGACTGATCATGCACTGATCACGTGGCTATCATGCACTGATCACGTGGCATCATGCACTGATCACGTGGATCATGCACTGATCACGTGGCTGATCATGCACTGATCACGTAACTGATCATGCACTGATCACGTGGCTATCATGCACTGATCACGTGGCTGATCATGCACTGATCACGTGGCTGATCACACACTGTCACGTGACTATCATGCACTGATCACGTGGCATCATGCACTGATCACGTGGCTGATCATACACTGATCACGTGACTCATGCACATCACGTGGCTATCATGCACTGATCACGTGGCTGTCATGCAATGATCACGTAGCTACCATATACTGGTCACGTGACTGATCATGCACTGATCACGTAAATGATCATGCACTGATCACGTGACTGATCATGCACTGATCACGTGACTGATCATGCACTGATCACGTGGCTATCATGCACTGATCACGTGGCTGATCATGCAACGATCACGTAGCAACCATGTACTGGTCACGTGACTGATCATGCACTGATCACGTAATTGATCATGCACTGATCACGTGGCTGATCATGCACTGATCACGTGGCTGATCACACATGATCACGTGACTGATCATGCACTGATCACGTGGCTATCATGCACTGATCACGTGGCTGATCATGCACTGATCACGTGGATATCATGCACTGATCACGTGGCTGATCATGCACGATCACATGACTGATCATGCACTGATCACGTGGCTGATCATGCACTGATCACGTGGCTGATCATGCACTGATCACGTGGCTGATCATGCACTGATCACGTGGCTGATCATGCACTGATCACGTGACTGATCATGCACTGATCACGTGGCTGATCATGCACTGATCACGCAGCTATCATGCACTGGTCACATGACTGATCATGCACTGATCACGTCTATATCATGCACTGATCACATGACTGCCCATGCACTGGTCACGTGGATGATCATACACTAATCATGTGACAGATCATGCACTGATCACGTGGCTGATCATGCACTGATACTGTGACTGAGCATGGACTGATCACATGACTATCATGTAGTGATCACGTGACTTAATGGCGCTGATCATGTGACTGATCATGCACTGATCATGTTTGCTATCATACACTGATCATGTGCCTCTGGAGGCAATAAACAAAGAGCTGAGTAGGCACGAATCAAACAGTCAGCAGGCAATAATCATGGAACTCAGCTGTGAGGAATCATGCTGCTCAGCTGGCAATAATCAAGCAGCTGAGCAGGCAGGAATTACGCAGCACAGCTGGCAATTGTCAAGCAGATGAGCAGACAGTAATCACGCAGCTCAGCAGGCCCAGATCACGTGACTGAGCATGCACTGTTCACGTGGCTGATCATACACTGATCACGTGATGATCATGCACTGATCACTTGGATATCATGCACTGATCACGTGGCTGATCATACACTGTTCACGTGTCTGACCATGCACTGATCACGTGGCTGATCATACACTGCTCACGTAACTGATCATGCACTGATCACGTGGCTATCATGCACTGATCACGTGGCTGAACATGCACTGTTCACGTGGCTGATCACACACCTGTCACGTGACATATCATGCACTGATCACGTGGCACTCATGCACTGATCACGTGGCTGATCATACTCTGCTCACGTAACTCATGCACACATCACGTGGCTATCATGCACTGCTCACGTGGCTCGTCATGGAATGATCACGTAGCTACCATATACTGGTCACGTGACTGATCATGCACTGATCACGTAAATGATCATGCACTGTTCACGTGACTGATCATGTACTGATCACGTGACTGATCATGCACTGATCACGTGGCTATCATGCACTGCTCACGTGGCTGATCATGCAACGATCACGTAGCAACCATGTACTGGTCACGTGACTGATCATGCACTGATCACGTAATTGATCATGCACTGATCACGTGGCTCATCATGCACTGATCACGTGGCTGATCACACATGATCACGTGACTGATCATGCACTGATCACGTGGCTATCATGCACTGATCACGTGGCTGTCATGCACTGATCACGTGGATATCATGCACTGATCACGTGGCTGATCACACACGTATCACATGACTGATCATGCACTGATCACGTGGCTATCATGCACTGATCACGTGGCTATCATGCACTGATCACGTGGCTGATCATGCACTGATCACGTAGCTACCATGTACTGATCACGTGACTGATCATGCACTGATCACGTGACTGATCATGCACTGATCACGTGGCTGATCATGCACTGATCACGTGGCTGATCATGCACTGATCACGTGACTGATCATGCACTGATCACGTGACTGATCATGCACTGATCACGTGGCTATCATGCACTGATCACGTGGCTGATCATGCATGATCACGCAGCTATCATGCACTGATCACATGACTGATCATGCACTGATCACGTGACTGATCATGCACTGATCACGTGGCTATCATGCACTGATCACGTGGCTGATCATGCACTGATCATGTAGCTACCATGCACAGGTCACGTGAATGATCATGCACTGATCAGGTGACTGATCATGCACTGATCACGTGGCTATCATGCACTGATCACGTGACTGATCATGCACTGATCACGTCTATATCATGCACTGATCACGTGACTGATCATGCACTGATCACGTGGATGATCATGCACTGATCTTGTGACAGATCATGCACTGATCACGTGGCTGATCATGCACTGATCACGTGTCTGATCATGCACTGATCACGTGGCTGATCATACACTGATCACGTAACTGATCATGCACTGATCACGTGGCTATCATGCACTGATCACGTGGCTGATCATGCACTGATCACGTGGCTGATCACACACTGTCACGTGACATATCATGCACTGATCACGTGGCACTCATGCACTGATCACGTGGCTGATCATACACTGCTCACGTAACTCATGCACACATCACGTGGCTATCATGCACTGATCACGTGGCTGATCATGAATGATCACGTAGCAACCATATACTGGTCACGTGACTGATCATGCACTGATCACGTAAATGATCATGCACTGTTCACGTGACTGATCATGCACTGATCACGTGACTGATCATGCACTGATCACGTGGCTATCATGCACTGCTCACGTGGCTGATCATGCAACGATCACGTAGCAACCATGTACTGGTCACGTGACTGATCATGCACTGATCACGTAATTGATCATGCACTGATCACGTGGCTCATCATGCACTGATCACGTGGCTGATCACACATGTATCACGTGACTGATCATGCACTGATCACGTGGCTCTCATGCACTGATCACGTGGCTGTCATGCACTGATCACGTGGATATCATGCACTGATCACGTGGCTGATCACACACGTATCACATGACTGATCATGCACTGATCACGTGGCTATCATGCACTGATCACGTGGCTATCATGCACTGATCACGTGGCTGATCATGCAATGATCACGTAGCTACCATGTACTGGTCACGTGACTGATCATGCACTGATCACGTAATTGATCATGCACTGATCACGTGGCTGATCATGCACTGATCACGTGGCTGATCATACACTGATCACATGACTGATCATGCACTGATCACGTGACTGATCATGCACTGATCACGTGGCTATCATGCACTGATCACTTGGCTGACATACACTGATCACGTGCCTGATCATGCACTGATCACGTGGCTGATCATGCACTGATCACGTGACTGATCATGCACTGATCACGTGTCTGATCATGCACTGATCACGTGGCTATCATGCACTGCTCACGTGGCTGATCATGCCATGATCACGCAGCTACCATGTACTGGTCACATGACTGATCATGCACTGATCACGTGACTGATCATGCAGTGATCACGTGGCTATCATGCACTACTCACGTGGCTGATCATGCAATGATCATGTAGCTACCATGTACAGGTCACGTGAATGATCATACACCCATCAGGTGACTGATCATGCACTGATCACGTGGCTATCATGCACTGATCACGAGACTGATCATGCACTGATCACGTCTATATCATGCACTGATCACATGACTGCCCATGCACTGATCACGTGGATGATCATACACTAATCTTGTGACAGATCATGCACTGATCATGCACTGATACCGTGACTGAGCATGGACTGATCACATGACTATCATGTAGTGATCACGTGACTTAATGGCGCTGATCATGTGACTGATCATGCGCTGATCATGTTTGCTATCATACACTGATCATGTGCCTCTGGAGGCAATAAACAAAGAGCTGAGTAGGCACGAATCAAACAGTCAGCAGGCAATAATCATGGAACTCAGCTGTGAGGAATCATGCTGCTCAGCTGGCAATAATCAAGCAGCTGAGCAGGCAGGAATTACGCAGCACAGCTGGCAATTGTCAAGCAGATGACAGGCAGGAATCGTGCAGCTCAGCTGGCAATTGTCAAGCAGATGAGCAGACAGTAATCACGCAGCTCAGCAGGCCCAGATCACGTGACTGAGCATGCACTGTTCACGTGGCTGATCATACACTGATCACGTGATGATCATGCACTGATCACTTGGATATCATGCACTGATCACGTGGCTGATCATACACTGTTCACGTGTCTGACCATGCACTGATCACGTGGCTGATCATACACTGCTCACGTAACTGATCATGCACTGATCACGTGGCTATCATGCACTGATCACGTGGCTGAACATGCACTGTTCACGTGGCTGATCACACACCTGTCACGTGACATATCATGCACTGATCACGTGGCACTCATGCACTGATCACGTGGCTGATCATACTCTGCTCACGTAACTCATGCACACATCACGTGGCTATCATGCACTGCTCACGTGGCTCGTCATGGAATGATCACGTAGCTACCATATACTGGTCACGTGACTGATCATGCACAGATCACGTAAATGATCATGCACTGTTCACGTGACTGATCATGTACTGATCACGTGACTGATCATGCACTGATCACGTGGCTATCATGCTCTGCTCACGTGGCTGATCATGCAACGATCACGTAGCAACCATGTACTGGTCACGTGACTGATCATGCACTGATCACGTAATTGATCCTGCACTGATCACGTGGCTCATCATGCACTGATCACGTGGCTGATCACACA
Source organism: Bos javanicus (assembly GCF_032452875.1). NCBI lineage: Eukaryota > Metazoa > Chordata > Mammalia > Artiodactyla > Bovidae > Bos > Bos javanicus. The sequence continues at coordinate 30,324 of NW_026894233.1, read as the reverse complement.
TGTATCACGTGACTGATCATGCACTGATCACGTGGCTATCATGCACTGATCACGTGGCTGTCATGCACTGATCACGTGGATATCATGCACTGATCACGTGGCTGATCACACACGTATCACATGACTGATCATGCACTGATCACGTGGCTATCATGCACTGATCACGTGGCTATCATGCACTGATCACGTGGCTATCATGCACTGATCACGTGGCTGATCATGCACTGATCACGTGACTGATCATGCACTGATCACGTGGCTGATCATGCACTGATCACGTGGCTATAATGCACTGATCATGCACTGATCACGCACGGATCACGTCTATATCATGCACTGATCACATGACTGCCCATGCACTGATCACGTGGATGATCATACACTAATCATGTGACAGATCATGCACTGATCACGTGGCTGATCATGCACTGATACCGTGACTGAGCATGGACTGATCACATGACTATCATGTAGTGATCACGTGACTTAATGGCGCTGATCATGTGACTGATCATGCACTGATCATGTTTGCTATCATACACTGATCATGTGCCTCTGGAGGCAATAAACAAAGAGCTGAGTAGGCACGAATCAAACAGTCAGCAGGCAATAATCATGGAACTCAGCTGTGAGGAATCATGCTGCTCAGCTGGCAATAATCAAGCAGCTGAGCAGGCAGGAATTACGCAGCACAGCTGGCAATTGTCAAGCAGATGAGCAGACAGTAATCACGCAGCTCAGCAGGCCCAGATCACGTGACTGAGCATGCACTGTTCACGTGGCTGATCATACACTGATCACGTGATGATCATGCACTGATCACTTGGATATCATGCACTGATCACGTGGCTGATCATACACTGTTCACGTGTCTGACCATGCACTGATCACGTGGCTGATCATACACTGCTCACGTAACTGATCATGCACTGATCACGTGGCTATCATGCACTGATCACGTGGCTGAACATGCACTGTTCACGTGGCTGATCACACACCTGTCACGTGACATATCATGCACTGATCACGTGGCACTCATGCACTGATCACGTGGCTGATCATACTCTGCTCACGTAACTCATGCACACATCACGTGGCTATCATGCACTGCTCACGTGGCTCGTCATGGAATGATCACGTAGCTACCATATACTGGTCACGTGACTGATCATGCACAGATCACGTAAATGATCATGCACTGTTCACGTGACTGATCATGTACTGATCACGTGACTGATCATGCACTGATCACGTGGCTATCATGCTCTGCTCACGTGGCTGATCATGCAACGATCACGTAGCAACCATGTACTGGTCACGTGACTGATCATGCACTGATCACGTAATTGATCCTGCACTGATCACGTGGCTCATCATGCACTGATCACGTGGCTGATCACACATGTATCACGTGACTGATCATGCACTGATCACGTGGCTATCATGCACTGATCACGTGGCTGTCATGCACTGATCACGTGGATATCATGCACTGATCACGTGGCTGATCACACACGTATCACATGACTGATCATGCACTGATCACGTGGCTATCATGCACTGATCACGTGGCTATCATGCACTGATCACGTGGCTGATCATGCAATGATCACGTAGCTATCATGCACTGATCACGTGACTGATCATGCACTGATCACGCTGATCATGCACTGATCACGTGGCTGATCATGCACTGATCACGTGGCTGATCATGCACTGATCACGTGACTGATCATGCACTGATCACGTGACTGATCATGCACTGATCACGTGGCTATCATGCACTGATCACGTGGCTGATCATGCATGATCACGCAGCTATCATGCACTGATCACATGACTGATCATGCACTGATCACGTGACTGATCATGCACTGATCACGTGGCTATCATGCACTGATCACGTGGCTGATCATGCAATGATCATGTAGCTACCATGAACAGGTCACGTGAATGATCATGCACTGATCAGGTGACTGATCATGCACTGATCACGTGGCTATCATGCACTGATCACGTGACTGATCATGCACTGATCACGTCTGATCATGCACTGATCACGTGACTGATCATGCACTGATCACGTGGATGATCATGCACTGATCACGTGACTGATCATGCACTGATCACGTGGCTGATCATGCACTGATCACGTGTCTGATCATGCACTGATCACGTGGCTGATCATACACTGATCACGTAACTGATCATGCACTGATCACGTGGCTATCATGCACTGATCACGTGGCTGAACATGCACTGATCACGTGGCTGATCACACACTGTCACGTGACATATCATGCACTGATCACGTGGCACTCATGCACTGATCACGTGGCTGATCATACTCTGCTCACGTAACTCATGCACACATCACGTGGCTATCATGCACTGCTCACGTGGCTGATCATGAATGATCACGTAGCTACCATATACTGGTCACGTGACTGATCATGCACTGATCACGTAAATGATCATGCACTGATCACGTGACTGATCATGCACTGATCACGTGACTGATCATGCACTGATCACGTGGCTATCATGCACTGCTCACGTGGCTGATCATGCAACGATCACGTAGCAACCATGTACTGGTCACGTGACTGATCATGCACTGATCACGTAATTGATCATGCACTGATCACGTGGCTCATCATGCACTGATCACGTGGCTGATCACACATGATCACGTGACTGATCATGCACTGATCACGTGGCTATCATGCACTGATCACGTGGCTGATCATGCACTGATCACGTGGATATCATGCACTGATCACGTGGCTGATCATGCACTGATCACGTGACTGATCATGCACTGATCACGTGGCTATCATGCACTGATCACGTGGCTGATCATGCACTGATCACGTGGCTGATCATGCACTGATCACGTGGCTGATCATGCACTGATCACGTGGCTGATCACACACTGATCACGTGACTGATCATGCACTGATCACGTGGCTATCATGCACTGATCACGTGGCTGATCATGCACTGATCACGTGGATATCATGCACTGATCACGTGGCTGATCATGCACTGATCACGTGACTGATCATGCACTGATCACGTGGCTGATCATGCACTGATCACGTGGCTATCATGCACTGATCACGTGGCTGATCATGCACTGATCACGTAGCTACCATGCACTGGTCACGTGACTGATCATGCACTGATCACGTGACTGATCATGCACTGATCACGTGGCTGATCATGCACTGATCACGTAAATGATCATGCACTGATCACGTGACTGATCATGCACTGATCACGTGACTGATCATGCACTGATCACGTGGCTATCATGCACTGATCACGTGACTGATCATGCACTGATCACGTCTATATCATGCACTGATCACATGACTGCCCATGCACTGATCACGTGGATGATCATACACTAATCTTGTGACAGATCATGCACTGATCACGTGGCTGATCATGCACTGATACCGTGACTGAGCATGGACTGATCACATGACTATCATGTAGTGATCACGTGACTTAATGGCGCTGATCATGTGACTGATCATGCACTGATCATGTTTGCTATCATACACTGATCATGTGCCTCTGGAGGCAATAAACAAAGAGCTGAGTAGGCACGAATCAAACAGTCAGCAGGCAATAATCATGGAACACAGGTGTGAGGAATCATGCTGCTCAGCTGGCAATAATCAAGCAGCTGAGCAGGCAGGAATCGTGCAGCTCAGCTGGCAATTGTCAAGCAGATGAGCAGACAGTAATCACGCAGCTCAGCAGGCCCTGATCACGTGACTGAGCATGCACTGTTCACGTGGCTGATCATGCACTGATCACGTGACTGATCATGCACTGATCACGTGGCTATCATGCACTGATCACGTGGCTGATCATGCACTGATCACGTAGCTACATGCACTGATCACGTGACTGATCATGCACTGATCACGTAACTGATCATGCACTGATCACGTGGCTGATCATGCACTGATCACGTGGCTGATCATGCACTGATCACGTAACTGATCATGCACTGATCACGTGACTGATCATGCACTGATCACGTGGCTATCATGCACTGATCACGTGGCTGATCATACACTGATCACGTGCCTGATCATGCACTGATCACGTGGCTGATCATGCACTGATCACGTGACTGATCATGCACTGATCACGTGTCTGATCATGCACTGATCACGTGGCTATCATGCACTGCTCACATGGCTGATCATGCCATGATCACGCAGCTACCATGTACTGGTCACATGACTGATCATGCACTGATCACGTGACTGATCATGCACTGATCACGTGGCTATCATGCACTACTCACGTGGCTGATCATGCAATGATCATGTAGCTACCATGTACAGGTCACGTGAATGATCATACACCCATCAGGTGACTGATCATGCACTGATCACGTGGCTATCATGCACTGATCACGTGACTGATCATGCACTGATCACGTCTATATCATGCACTGATCACATGACTGCCCATGCACTGATCACGTGGATGATCATACACTGATCTTGTGACAGATCATGCACTGATCACGTGGCTGATCATGCACTGATACGTGACTGAGCATGGACTGATCACATGACTATCATGTAGTGATCACGTGACTTAATGGCGCTGATCATGTGACTGATCATGCGCTGATCATGTTTGCTATCATACACTGATCATGTGCCTCTGGAGGCAATAAACAAAGAGCTGAGTAGGCACGAATCAAACAGTCAGCAGGCAATAATCATGGAACACAGGTGTGAGGAATCATGCTGCTCAGCTGGCAATAATCAAGCAGCTGAGCAGGCAGGAATCGTGCAGCTCAGCTGGCAATTGTCAAGCAGATGAGCAGACAGTAATCACGCAGCTCAGCAGGCCCTGATCACGTGACTGAGCATGCACTGATCACGTGGCTGATCATGCACTGATCACGTGATGATCATGCACTGATCACGTGGATATCATGCACTGATCACGTGGCTGATCATGCACTGATCACGTGACTGATCATGCACTGATCACGTGTCTGATCATGCACTGATCACGTGGCTATCATGCACTGATCACGTGGCTGATCATGCCATGATCACGCAGCTACCATGTACTGGTCACATGACTGATCATGCACTGATCACGTGACTGATCATGCACTGATCACGTGGCTATCATGCACTACTCACGTGGCTGATCATGCAATGATCATGTAGCTACCATGTACAGGTCACGTGAATGATCATACACCCATCAGGTGACTGATCATGCACTGATCACGTGGCTATCATGCACTGATCACGTGACTGATCATGCACTGATCACGTCTATATCATGCACTGATCACATGACTGCCCATGCACTGATCACGTGGATGATCATACACTAATCTTGTGACAGATCATGCACTGATCACGTGGCTGATCATGCACTGATACCGTGACTGAGCATGGACTGATCACATGACTATCATGTAGTGATCACGTGACTTAATGGCGCTGATCATGTGACTGATCATGCACTGATCATGTTTGCTATCATACACTGATCATGTGCCTCTGGAGGCAATAAACAAAGAGCTGAGTAGGCACGAATCAAACAGTCAGCAGGCAATAATCATGGAACTCAGGTGTGAGGAATCATGCTGCTCAGCTGGCAATAATCAAGCAGCTGAGCAGGCAGGAATTACGCAGCACAGCTGGCAATTGTCAAGCAGATGACAGGCAGGAATCGTGCAGCTCAGCTGGCAATTGTCAAGCAGATGAGCAGACAGTAATCACGCAGCTCAGCAGGCCCTGATCACGTGACTGAGCATGCACTGTTCACGTGGCTGATCATACACTGATCACGTGATGATCATGCACTGATCACTTGGATATCATGCACTGATCACGTGGCTGATCATACACTGTTCACGTGTCTGACCATGCACTGATCACGTGGCTGATCATACACTGCTCACGTAACTGATCATGCACTGATCACGTGGCTATCATGCACTGATCACGTGGCTGAACATGCACTGTTCACGTGGCTGATCACACACCTGTCACGTGACATATCATGCACTGATCACGTGGCACTCATGCACTGATCACGTGGCTGATCATACTCTGCTCACGTAACTCATGCGCACATCACGTGGCTATCATGCACTGCTCACGTGGCTCGTCATGGAATGATCACGTAGCAACCATATACTGGTCACGTGACTGATCATGCAAAGATCACGTAAATGATCATGCACTGTTCACGTGACTGATCATGTACTGATCACGTGACTGATCATGCACTGATCACGTGGCTATCATGCACTGCTCACGTGGCTGATCATGCAACGATCACGTAGCAACCATGTACTGGTCACGTGACTGATCATGCACTGATCACGTAATTGATCCTGCACTGATCACGTGGCTCATCATGCACTGATCACGTGGCTGATCACACATGTATCACGTGACTGATCATGCACTGATCACGTGGCTCTCATGCACTGATCACGTGGCTGTCATGCACTGATCACGTGGATATCATGCACTGATCACGTGGCTGATCACACACGTATCACATGACTGATCATGCACTGATCACGTGGCTATCATGCACTGATCACGTGGCTATCATGCACTGATCACGTGGCTGATCATGCAATGATCACGTAGCTACCATGTACTGGTCACGTGACTGATCATGCACTGATCACGTAATTGATCATGCACTGATCACGTGGCTGATCATGCACTGATCACGTGGCTGATCATGCACTGATCACATAACTGATCATGCACTGATCACGTGACTGATCATGCACTGATCACGTGACTATCATGCACTGATCACTTGGCTGACATACACTGATCACGTGCCTGATCATGCACTGATCACGTGGCTGATCATGCACTGATCACGTGACTGATCATGCACTGATCACGTGTCTGATCATGCACTGATCACGTGGCTATCATGCACTGCTCACGTGGCTGATCATGCCATGATCATGCAGCTACCATGTACTGGTCACATGACTGATCATGCACTGATCACGTGACTGATCATGCAGTGATCACGTGGCTATCATGAACTACTCATGTGGCTGATCATGCAATGATCATGTAGCTACCATGTACAGGTCACGTGAATGATCATACACCCATCAGGTGACTGATCATGCACTGATCACGTGGCTATCATGCACGGATCACGAGACTGATCATGCACTGATCACGTCTATATCATGCACTGATCACATGACTGCCCGTGCACTGATCACGTAGAGGATCATACACTAATTTTGTGACTGATCATGCACTGATACCGTGACTGAGCATGGACTGTTCATATGACTATCATGTAGTGATCACGTGACTTAATGGCGCTGATCATGTGACTGATCATGCGCTGATCATGTTTGCTATCATACACTGATCATGTGCCTCTGGAGGCAATAAACAAAGAGCTGAGTAGGCACGAATCAAACAGTCAGCAGGCAATAATCATGGAACTCAGGTGTGAGGAATCATGCTGCTCAGCTGGCAATAATCAAGCAGCTGAGCAGGCAGGAATTACGCAGCACAGCTGGCAATTGTCAAGCAGATGACAGGCAGGAATCGTGCAGCTCAGCTGGCAATTGTCAAGCAGATGAGCAGACAGTAATCACGCAGGTCAGCAGACCCAGATCACGTGACTGAGCATGCACTGTTCACGTGGCTGATCATACACTGATCACGTGATGATCATGCACTGATCACTTGGATATCATGCACTGATCACATGGCCGATCATACACTGTTCACGTGTCTGACCATGCACTGATCACGTGGCTGATCATACACTGCTCACGTAACTGATCATGCACTGATCACGTGGCTATCATGCACTGATCACGTGGCTGATCATGCACTGATCACGTGACTCATGCACACATCACGTGGCTGATCATGCACTGATCACGTGACTGATCATGCACTGATCACGTGGCTATCATGCACTGATCACGTGGCTGATCATGCACTGATCACGTGGCTGATCATGCACTGATCACGTGATGATCATGCACTGATCACGTGGCTATCATGCACTGATCACGTGGCTGATCATGCAACGATCAACCATGTACTGGTCACGTGACTGATCATGCACTGATCACGTAACTGATCATGCACTGATCACGTGGCTCATCATGCACTGATCACGTGGCTGATCACACATGATCACGTGACTGATCATGCACTGATCACGTGGATCATGCACTGATCACGTGGCTGATCATGCACTGATCACGTGGCTATCATGCACTGATCACGTGGCTGATCACACACGTATCACGTGACTGATCATGCACTGATCACGTGGCTATCATGCACTGATCACGTGGCTATCATGCACTGATCACGTGGCTATCATGCACTGATCACGTGGCTGATCATGCACTGATCACGTGGATCATGCACTGATCACGTGACTGATCATGCACTGATCACGAACTGATCATGCACTGATCACGTGGCTGATCATGCACTGATCACGTGGCTGATCATGCACTGATCACGTGGCTATCATGCACTGATCACGTGGCTGATCATGCACTGATCACGTAGCAACCATGCACTGGTCACGTGACTGATCATGCACTGATCACGTAACTGATCATGCACTGATCACGTGGCTGATCATGCACTGATCACGTGGCTGATCACACTGATCACGTGACTGATCATGCACTGATCACGTGGCTATCATGCACTGATCACGTGGCTGATCATGCACTGATCACGTGGCTATCATGCACTGATCACGTGGCTGATCACACACTGATCACGTGACTGATCATGCACTGATCACGTGGCTGATCATGCACTGATCACGTGGCTGATCATGCACTGATCACGTGGCTATCATGCACTGATCACGTGGCTGATCATGCACTGATCACGTAGCAACCATGCACTGGTCACGTGACTGATCATGCACTGATCACGAATGATCATGCACTGATCACGTGGCTGATCATGCACTGATCACGTGGCTGATCACACTGATCACGTGACTGATCATGCACTGATCACGTGGCTATCATGCACTGATCACGTGGCTGATCATGCACTGATCACGTGGCTATCATGCACTGATCACGTGGCTGATCACACACGTATCACATGACTGATCACACACTGATCACGTGACTGATCATGCACTGATCACGTGGCTGATCATGCACTGATCACGTGGCTATCATGCACTGATCACGTGGCTGATCATGCACTGATCACGTAGCAACCATGCACTGATCACGTGACTGATCATGCACTGATCACGTAATTGATCATGCACTGATCACGTGGCTGATCATGCACTGATCACGTGGCTGATCACACATGATCACGTGACTGATCATGCACTGATCACGTGGCTCATGCACTGATCACGTGGCTGTCATGCACTGATCACGTGGATATCATGCACTGATCACGTGGCTGATCACACACGTATCACATGACTGATCATGCACTGATCACGTGGCTATCATGCACTGATCACGTGGCTATCATGCACTGATCACGTGGCTGATCATGCATGATCACGTAGCTACCATGTACTGGTCACGTGACTGATCATGCACTGATCACGTAATTGATCATGCACTGATCACGTGGCTGATCATGCACTGATCACGTGGCTGATCATGCACTGATCACGTAACTGATCATGCACTGATCACGTGACTGATCATGCACTGATCACGTGGCTATCATGCACTGATCACGTGGCTGACATACACTGATCACGTGCCTGATCATGCACTGATCACGTGGCTGATCATGCACTGATCACGTGACTGATCATGCACTGATCACGTGACTGATCATGCACTGATCACGTGGCTATCATGCACTGCTCACGTGGCTGATCATGCCATGATCACGCAGCTACCATGGACTGGTCACATGACTGATCATGCACTGATCACGTGACTGATCATGCAGTGATCACGTGGCTATCATGAACTACTCAGGTGGCTGATCATGCAATGATCATGTAGCTACCATGTACAGGTCACGTGAATGATCATACACCCATCAGGTGACTGATCATGCACTGATCACGTGGCTATCATGCACTGATCACGAGACTGATCATGCACTGATCACGTCTATATCATGCACTGATCACATGACTGCCCATGCACTGATCACGTGGATGATCATACACTAATCATGTGACAGATCATGCACTGATCACGTGGCTGATCATGCACTGATACCGTGACTGAGCATGGACTGATCACATGACTATCATGTAGTGATCACGTGACTTAATGGCGCTGATCATGTGACTGATCATGCGCTGATCATGTTTGCTATCATACACTGATCATGTGCCTCTGGAGGCAATAAACAAAGAGCTGAGTAGGCACGAATCAAACAGTCAGCAGGCAATAATCATGGAACTCAGCTGTGAGGAATCATGCTGCTCAGCTGGCAATAATCAAGCAGCTGAGCAGGCAGGAATTACGCAGCACAGCTGGCAATTGTCAAGCAGATGACAGGCAGGAATCGTGCAGCTCAGCTGGCAATTGTCAAGCAGATGAGCAGACAGTAATCACGCAGCTCAGCAGGCCCAGATCACGTGACTGAGCATGCACTGTTCACGTGGCTGATCATACACTGATCACGTGATGATCATGCACTGATCACTTGGATATCATGCACTGATCACGTGGCTGATCATACACTGTTCACGTGTCTGACCATGCACTGATCACGTGGCTGATCATACACTGCTCACGTAACTGATCATGCACTGATCACGTGGCTATCATGCACTGATCACGTGGCTGAACATGCACTGTTCACGTGGCTGATCACACACCTGTCACGTGACATATCATGCACTGATCACGTGGCACTCATGCACTGATCACGTGGCTGATCATACTCTGCTCACGTAACTCATGCACACATCACGTGGCTATCATGCACTGCTCATGTGGCTCGTCATGGAATGATCACGTAGCAACCATATACTGGTCACGTGACTGATCATGCACAGATCACGTAAATGATCATGCACTGTTCACGTGACTGATCATGTACTGATCACGTGACTGATCATGCACTGACCATGTGGCTATCATGCTCTGCTCACGTGGCTGATCATGCATCGATCACGTAGCAACCATGCACTGGTCACGTGACTGATCATGCACTGATCACGTGGCTGATCATGCACTGATCACGTGGCTATCATGCACTGATCACGTGGCTGATCATGCACTGATCACGTGGCTGATCATGCACTGATCACGTAGCAATCATGCACTGATCACGTGACTGATCATGCACTGATCACGTGATTGATCATGCACTGATCACGTGGCTGATCATGCACTGATCACGTGGCTGATCACACTGATCACGTGACTGATCATGCACTGATCACGTGGCTATCATGCACTGATCACGTGGCTGTCATGCACTGATCACGTGGCTATCATGCACTGATCACGTGGCTGATCATGCACGATCACGTGACTGATCATGCACTGATCACGTGGCTGATCATGCACTGATCACGTGACTGATCATGCACTGATCACGTGGCTATCATGCACTGATCACGTGGCTATCATGCACTGATCACGTGGCTATCATGCACTGATCACGTGGCTGATCATGCACTGATCACGTGGCTATCATGCACTGATCACGTGACTGATCATGCACTGATCACGTAACTGATCATGCACTGATCACGTGGCTGATCATGCACTGATCACGTGGCTGATCACACATGATCACGTGACTGATCATGCACTGATCACGTGGCTATCATGCACTGATCACGTGGCTGTCATGCACTGATCACGTGGCTATCATGCACTGATCACGTGGCTGATCACACACGTATCACATGACTGATCACACACTGATCACGTGACTGATCATGCACTGATCACGTGGCTGATCATGCACTGATCACGTGGCTATCATGCACTGATCACGTGGCTGATCATGCAACGATCACGTAGCAACCATGTACTGGTCACGTGACTGATCATGCACTGATCACGTAATTGATCATGCACTGATCACGTGGCTCATCATGCACTGATCACGTGGCTGATCACACATGATCACGTGACTGATCATGCACTGATCACGTGGCTATCATGCACTGATCACGTGGCTGTCATGCACTGATCACGTGGATATCATGCACTGATCACGTGGCTGATCACACACGTATCACATGACTGATCATGCACTGATCACGTGGCTATCATGCACTGATCACGTGGCTATCATGCACTGATCACGTGGCTGATCATGCAATGATCACGTAGCTACCATGTACTGGTCACGTGACTGATCATGCACTGATCACGTAATTGATCATGCACTGATCACGTGGCTGATCATGCACTGATCACGTGGCTGATCATACACTGATCACGTAACTGATCATGCACTGATCACGTGACTGATCATGCACTGATCACGTGGCTATCATGCACTGATCACTTGGCTGACATACACTGATCACGTGCCTGATCATGCACTGATCACGTGGCTGATCATGCACTGATCACGTGACTGATCATGCACTGATCACGTGTCTGATCATGCACTGATCACGTGGCTATCATGCACTGCTCACGTGGCTGGTCATGCCATGATCACGCAGCTACCATGTACTGGTCACATGACTGATCATGCACTGATCACGTGACTGATCATGCAGTGATCACGTGGCTATCATGCACTACTCACGTGGCTGATCATGCAATGATCCTGTAGCTACCATGTACAGGTCACGTGAATGATCATATACCCATCAGGTGACTGATCATGCACTGATCACGTGGCTATCATGCACTGATCACGAGACTGATCATGCTCTGATCACGTCTATATCATGCACTGATCACATGACTGCCCATGCACTGATCACGTGGATGATCATACACTAATCATGTGACAGATCATGCACTGATCACGTGGCTGATCATGCACTGATACCGTGACTGAGCATGGACTGATCACATGACTATCATGTAGTGATCACGTGACTTAATGGCGCTGATCATGTGACTGATCATGCGCTGATCATGTTTGCTATCATACACTGATCATGTGCCTCTGGAGGCAATAAACAAAGAGCTGAGTAGGCACGAATCAAACAGTCAGCAGGCAATAATCATGGAACTCAGCTGTGAGGAATCATGCTGCTCAGCTGGCAATAATCAAGCAGCTGAGCAGGCAGGAATTACGCAGCACAGCTGGCAATTGTCAAGCAGATGACAGGCAGGAATCGTGCAGCTCAGCTGGCAATTGTCAAGCAGATGAGCAGACAGTAATCACGCAGCTCAGCAGGCCCAGATCACGTGACTGAGCATGTACTGTTCACGTGGCTGATCATACACTGATCACGTGGTGATCATGCACTGATCACTTGGATATCATGCACTGATCACGTGGCTGATCATACACTCTTCACGTGTCTGACCATGCACTGATCACGTGGCTGATCATACACTGCTCACGTAACTGATCATGCACTGATCACGTGGCTATCATGCACTGATCACGTGGCTGAACATGCACTGTTCACGTGGCTGATCACACACCTGTCACGTGACATATCATGCACTGATCACGTGGCACTCATGCACTGATCACGTGGCTGATCATACTCTGCTCACGTAACTCATGCACACATCACGTGGCTATCATGCACTGCTCATGTGGCTCGTCATGGAATGATCACGTAGCAACCATATACTGGTCACGTGACTGATCATGCAAAGATCACGTAAATGATCATGCACTGTTCACGTGACTGATCATGTACTGATCACGTGACTGATCATGCACTGATCACGTGGCTATCATGCTCTGCTCACGTGGCTGATCATGCAACGATCACGTAGCAACCATGTACTCGTCACGTGACTGATCATGCACTGATCACGTAATTGATCCTGCACTGATCACGTGGCTCATCATGCACTGATCACGTGGCTGATCACACATGTATCACGTGACTGATCATGCACTGATCACGTGGCTCTCATGCACTGATCACGTGGCTGTCATGCACTGATCACGTGGATATCATGCACTGATCACGTGGCTGATCACACACGTATCACATGACTGATCATGCACTGATCACGTGGCTATCATGCACTGATCACGTGGCTATCATGCACTGATCACGTGGCTGATCATGCAATGATCACGTAGCTACCATGTACTGATCACGTGACTGATCATGCACTGATCACGTAATTGATCATGCACTGATCACGTGGCTGATCATGCACTGATCACGTGGCTGATCATGCACTGATCACGTGACTGATCATGCACTGATCACGTGACTGATCATGCACTGATCACGTGGCTATCATGCACTGATCACGTGGCTGATCATGCACTGATCACGTGACTGATCATGCACTGATCACGTGGCTATCATGCACTGATCACGTGGCTGATCATACACTGATCACGTGCTGATCATGCACTGATCACGTGGCTGATCATGCACTGATCACGTGACTGATCATGCACTGATCACGTGACTGATCATGCACTGATCACGTGGCTATCATGCACTGCTCACGTGGCTGATCATGCCATGATCACGCAGCTACCATGTACTGGTCACATGACTGATCATGCACTGATCACGTGACTGATCATGCACTGATCACGTGGCTATCATGAACTACTCACGTGGCTGATCATGCAATGATCATGTAGCTACCATGTACAGGTCACGTGAATGATCATACACCCATCAGGTGACTGATCATGCACTGATCACGTGGCTATCATGCACTGATCACGACTGATCATGCACTGTTCACGTCTATATCATGCACTGATCACATGACTGCCCATGCACTGATCACGTGGATGATCATACACTAATCACGTGACAGATCATGCACTGATCACGTGGCTGATCATGCACTGATACCGTGACTGAGCATGGACTCATCACATGAGTATCATGTAGTGATCACGTGACTTAATGGCACTGATCATGTGACTGATCATGCGCTGATCATGTTTGCTATCATACACTGATCATGTGCCTCTGGAGGCAATAAACAAAGAGCTGAGTAGGCACGAATCAAACAGTCAGCAGGCAATAATCATGGAACACAGGTGTGAGGAATCATGCTGCTCAGCTGGCAATAATCAAGCAGCTGAGCATGCAGGAATCGTGCAGCTCAGCTGGCAATTGTCAAGCAGATGAGCAGACAGTAATCACGCAGCTCAGCAGGCCCTGATCACGTGACTGAGCATGCACTGTTCACGTGGCTGATCATGCACTGATCACGTGACTGATCATGCACTGATCACGTGGCTATCATGCACTGATCACGTGGCTGATCATGCACTGATCACGTGCTATCATGCACTGATCACGTGACTGATCATGCACTGATCACTGATCATGCACTGATCACGTGGCTGATCATGCACTGATCACGTGGCTGATCATGCACTGATCACGTAACTGATCATGCACTGATCACGTGACTGATCATGCACTGATCACGTGGCTATCATGCACTGATCACGTGGCTGGACATGCACTGATCACGTGCCTGATCATGCACTGATCACGTGGCTGATCATGCACTGATCACGTGACTGATCATGCACTGATCACGTGACTGATCATGCACTGATCACGTGGCTATCATGCACTGCTCACATGGCTGATCATGCCATGATCACGCAGCTACCATGTACTGGTCACATGACTGATCATGCACTGATCACGTGACTGATCATGCACTGATCACGTGGCTATCATGCACTACTCACGTGGCTGATCATGCAATGATCATGTAGCTACCATGTACTGGTCACGTGAATGATCATACACCCATCAGGTGACTGATCATGCACTGATCACGTGGCTATCATGCACTGATCACGTGACTGATCATGCACTGATCACGTCTATATCATGCACTGATCACATGACTGCCCATGCACTGATCACGTGGATGATCATACACTGATCTTGTGACAGATCATGCACTGATCACGTGGCTGATCATGCACTGATACCGTGACTGAGCATGGACTGATCACATGACTATCATGTAGTGATCACGTGACTTAATGGCGCTGATCATGTGACTGATCATGCGCTGATCATGTTTGCTATCATACACTGATCATGTGCCTCTGGAGGCAATAAACAAAGAGCTGAGTAGGCACGAATCAAACAGTCAGCAGGCAATAATCATGGAACACAGGTGTGAGGAATCATGCTGCTCAGCTGGCAATAATCAAGCAGCTGAGCAGGCAGGAATCGTGCAGCTCAGCTGGCAATTGTCAAGCAGATGAGCAGACAGTAATCACGCAGCTCAGCAGGCCCTGATCACGTGACTGAGCATGCACTGATCACGTGGCTGATCATGCACTGATCACGTGATGATCATGCACTGATCACGTGGATATCATGCACTGATCACGTGGCTGATCATGCACTGATCACGTGACTGATCATGCACTGATCACGTGTCTGATCATGCACTGATCACGTGGCTATCATGCACTGATCACGTGGCTGATCATGCCATGATCACGCAGCTACCATGTACTGGTCACATGACTGATCATGCACTGATCACGTGACTGATCATGCACTGATCACGTGGCTATCATGCACTACTCACGTGGCTGATCATGCAATGATCATGTAGCTACCATGTACAGGTCACGTGAATGATCATACACCCATCAGGTGACTGATCATGCACTGATCACGTGGCTATCATGCACTGATCACGAGACTGATCATGCACTGATCACGTCTATATCATGCACTGATCACATGACTGCCCATGCACTGATCACGTGGATGATCATACACTAATCTGTGACAGATCATGCACTGATCACGTGGCTGATCATGCACTGATACCGTGACTGAGCATGGACTGATCACATGACTATCATGTAGTGATCACGTGACTTAATGGCGCTGATCATGTGACTGATCATGCGCTGATCATGTTTGCTATCATACACTGATCATGTGCCTCTGGAGGCAATAAACAAAGAGCTGAGTAGGCACGAATCAAACAGTCAGCAGGCAATAATCATGGAACACAGGTGTGAGGAATCATGCTGCTCAGCTGGCAATAATCAAGCAGCTGAGCAGGCAGGAATTACGCAGCACAGCTGGCAATTGTCAAGCAGATGACAGGCAGGAATCGTGCAGCTCAGCTGGCAATTGTCAAGCAGATGAGCAGACAGTAATCACGCAGCTCAGCAGGCCCTGATCACGTGACTGAGCATGCACTGTTCACGTGGCTGATCATACACTGATCACGTGATGATCATGCACTGATCACTTGGATATCATGCACTGATCACGTGGCTGATCATACACTGTTCACGTGTCTGACCATGCACTGATCACGTGGCTGATCATACACTGCTCACGTAACTGATCATGCACTGATCACGTGGCTATCATGCACTGATCACGTGGCTGAACATGCACTGTTCACGTGGCTGATCACACACCTGTCACGTGACATATCATGCACTGATCACGTGGCACTCATGCACTGATCACGTGGCTGATCATACTCTGCTCACGTAACTCATGCACACATCACGTGGCTATCATGCACTGCTCACGTGGCTCGTCATGGAATGATCACGTAGCAACCATATACTGGTCACGTGACTGATCATGCAAAGATCACGTAAATGATCATGCACTGTTCACGTGACTGATCATGTACTGATCACGTGACTGATCATGCACTGATCACGTGGCTATCATGCACTGATCACGTGGCTGATCATGCAAGGATCACGTAGCAACCATGTACTGGTCACGTGACTGATCATGCACTGATCACGTAATTGATCATGCACTGATCACGTGGCTCATCATGCACTGATCACGTGGCTGATCACACATGTATCACGTGACTGATCATGCACTGATCATGTGGCTCTCATGCACTGATCACGTGGCTGTCATGCACTGATCACGTGGATATCATGCACTGATCACGTGGCTGATCACACACGTATCACATGACTGATCATGCACTGATCACGTGGCTATCATGCACTGATCACGTGGCTATCATGCACTGATCACGTGGCTTATCAGGCAATGATCACGTAGCTACCATGTACTGGTCACGTGACTGATCATGCACTGATCACGTAATTGATCATGCACTGATCATGTGGCTGATCATGCACTGATCACGTGGCTGATCATACACTGATCACATAACTGATCATGCACTGATCACGTGACTGATCATGCACTGATCACGTGGCTATCATGCACTGATCACTTGGCTGACATACACTGATCACGTGCCTGGTCATGCACTGATCACGTGGCTGATCATGCACTGATCACGTGACTGATCATGCACTGATCTCGTGTCTGATCATGCACTGATCACGTGGCTATCATGCACTGCTCACGTGGCTGATCATGCCATGATCACGCAGCTACCATGTACTGGTCACATGACTGATCATGCACTGATCACGTGACTGATCATGCAGTGATCACGTGGCTATCATGAACTACTCACGTGGCTGATCATGCAATGATCATGTAGCTACCATGTACAGGTCACGTGAATGATCATACACCCATCAGGTGACTGATCATGCACTGATCACGTGGCTATCATGCACTGATCACGAGACTGATCATGCACTGTTCACGTCTATATCATGCACTGATCACATGACTGCCCATGCACTGATCACGTGGATGATCATACACTAATCTTGTGACAGATCATGCACTGATCACGTGGCTGATCATGCACTGATACCGTGACTGAGCATGGACTGATCACATGACTATCATGTAGTGATCACGTGACTTAATGGCGCTGATCATGTGACTGATCATGCGCTGATCATGTTTGCTATCATACACTGATCATGTGCCTCTGGAGGCAATAAACAAAGAGCTGAGTAGGCACGAATCAAACAGTCAGCAGGCAATAATCATGGAACTCAGCTGTGAGGAATCATGCTGCTCAGCTGGCAATAATCAAGCAGCTGAGCAGGCAGGAATTACGCAGCACAGCTGGCAATTGTCAAGCAGATGACAGGCAGGAATCGTGCAGCTCAGCTGGCAATTGTCAAGCAGATGAGCAGACAGTAATCACGCAGCTCAGCAGGCCCAGATCACGTGACTGAGCATGCACTGTTCACGTGGCTGATCATACACTGATCACGTGATGATCATGCACTGATCACTTGGATATCATGCACTGATCACGTGGCTGATCATACACTGTTCACGTGTCTGACCATGCACTGATCACGTGGCTGATCATGCACTGATCACGTAACTGATCATGCACTGATCACGTGGCTATCATGCACTGATCACGTGGCTGAACATGCACTGTTCACGTGGCTGATCACACACCTGTCACGTGACATATCATGCACTGATCACGTGGCACTCATGCACTGATCACGTGGCTGATCATACTCTGCTCACGTAACTCATGCACACATCACGTGGCTATCATGCACTGCTCACGTGGCTCGTCATGGAATGATCACGTAGCAACCATATACTGGTAACGTGACTGATCATGCAAAGATCACGTAAATGATCATGCACTGTTCACGTGACTGATCATGTACTGATCACGTGACTGATCATGCACTGACCACGTGGCTATCATGCACTGCTCACGTGGCTGATCATGCAACGATCACGTAGCAACCATGTACTGGTCACGTGACTGATCATGCACTGATCACGTGACTGATCATGCACTGATCTCGTGGCTGATCATGCACTGATCACGTGGCTATCATGCACTGCTCACGTGGCTGATCATGCATGATCACGCAGCTACCATGTACTGGTCACATGACTGATCATGCACTGATCACGTGACTGATCATGCAGTGATCACGTGGCTATCATGAACTACTCACGTGGCTGATCATGCAATGATCATGTAGCTACCATGTACAGGTCACGTGAATGATCATACACCCATCAGGTGACTGATCATGCACTGATCACGTGGCTATCATGCACTGATCACGAGACTGATCATGCACTGTTCACGTCTATATCATGCACTGATCACATGACTGCCCGTGCACTGATCACGTGGATGATCATACACTGATCTTGTGACAGATCATGCACTGATCACGTGGCTGATCATGCACTGATACCGTGACTGAGCATGGACTGATCACATGACTATCATGTAGTGATCACGTGACTTAATGGCGCTGATCATGTGACTGATCATGTGCTGATCATGTTTGCTATCATACACTGATCATGTGCCTCTGGAGGCAATAAACAAAGAGCTGAGTAGGCACGATCAAACAGTCAGCAGGCAATAATCATGGAACACAGGTGTGAGGAATCATGCTGCTCAGCTGGCACTAATCAAGCAGCTGAGCAGGCAGGAATCATGCAGCTCAGCTGGCAATTGTCAAGCAGATGAGCAGACAGTAACACGCAGCTCAGCAGGCCCAGATCACGTGACTGATCATGCACTGTTCACGCGGCTTATCATACACTGATCACGTGATGATCATGCACTGATCACTTGGATATCATGCACTGATCACGTGGCTGATCATGCACTGATCACGTGACTGATCATGCACTGATCTCGCGACTGATCATGCACTGATCACGTGGCTATCATGCACTGATCACGAGACTGATCATGCACTGTTCACGTCTATATCATGCACTGATCACATGACTGCCCGTGCACTGATCACGTGGATGATCATACACTAATCTTGTGACAGATCATGCACTGATCACGTGGCTGATCATGCACTGATACCGTGACTGAGCATGGACTGATCACATGACTATCATGTAGTGATCACGTGACTTAATGGCGCTGATCATGTGACTGATCATGCGCTGATCATGTTTGCTATCATACACTGATCATGTGCCTCTGGAGGCAATAAACAAAGAGCTGAGTAGGCACGAATCAAACAGTCAGCAGGCAATAATCATGGAACACAGGTGTGAGGAATCATGCTGCTCAGCTGGCAATAATCAAGCAGCTGAGCAGGCAGGAATTACGCAGCACAGCTGGCAATTGTCAAGCAGATGACAGGCAGGAATCGTGCAGCTCAGCTGGCAATTGTCAAGCAGATGAGCAGACAGTAATCACGCAGCTCAGCAGGCCCAGATCACGTGACTGAGCATGCACTGTTCACGTGGCTGATCATACACTGATCACGTGATGATCATGCACTGATCACTTGGATATCATGCACTGATCACGTGGCTGATCATACACTGTTCACGTGTCTGACCATGCACTGATCACGTGGCTGATCATACACTGCTCACGTAACTGATCATGCACTGATCACGTGGCTATCATGCACTGATCACGTGGCTGAACATGCACTGTTCACGTGGCTGATCACACACCTGTCACGTGACATATCATGCACTGATCACGTGGCACTCATGCACTGATCACGTGGCTGATCATACTCTGCTCACGTAACTCATGCACACATCACGTGGCTATCATGCACTGCTCACGTGGCTCGTCATGGAATGATCACGTAGCAACCATATACTGGTAACGTGACTGATCATGCAAAGATCACGTAAATGATCATGCACTCTTCACGTGACTGATCATGTACTGATCACGTGACTGATCATGCACTGACCACGTGGCTATCATGCTCTGCTCACGTGGCTGATCATGCAACGATCACGTAGCAACCATGTACTGGTCACGTGACTGATCATGCACTGATCACGTAATTGATCCTGCACTGATCACGTGGCTCATCATGCACTGATCACGTGGCTGATCACACATGTATCACGTGACTGATCATGCACTGATCCCGTGGCTCTCATGCACTGATCACGTGGCTGTCATGCACTGATCACGTGGATATCATGCACTGATCATGTGGCTGATCACAAACGTATCACATAACTGATCATGCACTGATCACGTGGCTATCATGCACTGATCACGTGGCTATCATGCACTGATCACGTGGCTGATCAGGCAATGATCACGTAGCTACCATGTACTGGTCACGTGACTGATCATGCACTGAGCACGTAATTGATCATGCACTGATCATGTGGCTGATCATGCACTGATCACGAGGCTGATCATACACTGATCACATAACTGATCATGCACTGATCACGTGACTGATCATGCACTGATCACGTGGCTATCATGCACTGATCACTTGGCTGGACATACACTGATCACGTGCCTGGTCATGCACTGATCACGTGGCTGATCATGCACTGATCACGTGACTGATCATGCACTGATCTCGTGTCTGATCATGCACTGATCACGTGGCTATCATGCACTGCTCACGTGGCTGATCATGCCATGATCACGCAGCTACCATGGACTGGTCACATGACTGATCATGCACTGATCACGTGACTGATCATGCAGTGATCACGTGGCTATCATGAACTACTCACGTGGCTGATCATGCAATGATCATGTAGCTACCATGTACAGGTCACGTGAATGATCATACACCCATCAGGTGACTGATCATGCACTGATCACGTGGCTATCATGCACTGATCACGAGACTGATCATGCACTGTTCACGTCTATATCATGCACTGATCACATGACTGCCCGTGCACTGATCACGTGGATGATCATACACTAATCTTGTGACAGATCATGCACTGATCACGTGGCTGATCATGCACTGATACCGTGACTGAGCATGGACTGATCACATGACTATCATGTAGTGATCACGTGACTTAATGGCGCTGATCATGTGACTGATCATGCGCTGATCATGTTTGCTATCATACACTGATCATGTGCCTCTGGAGGCAATAAACAAAGAGCTGAGTAGGCACGAATCAAACAGTCAGCAGGCAATAATCATGGAACTCAGCTGTGAGGAATCATGCTGCTCAGCTGGCAATAATCAAGCAGCTGAGCAGGCAGGAATTACGCAGCACAGCTGGCAATTGTCAAGCAGATGACAGGCAGGAATCGTGCAGCTCAGCTGGCAATTGTCAAGCAGATGAGCAGACAGTAATCACGCAGGTCAGCAGGCCCAGATCACGTGACTGAGCATGCACTGTTCACGTGGCTGATCATACACTGATCACGTGATGATCATGTACTGATCACTTGGATATCATGCACTGATCACGTGGCTGATCATACACTGTTCACGTGTCTGACCATGCACTGATCACGTGGCTGATCATACACTGCTCACGTAACTGATCATGCACTGATCACGTGGCTGAACATGCACTGTTCACGTGGCTGATCACACACCTGTCACGTGACATATCATGCACTGATCACGTGGCACTCATGCACTGATCACGTGGCTGATCATACTCTGCTCACGTAACTCATGCACACATCACGTGGCTATCATGCACTGCTCACGTGGCTCGTCATGGAATGATCACGTAGCAACCATATACTGGTAACGTGACTGATCATGCAAAGATCACGTAAATGATCATGCACTGTTCACGTGACTGATCATGTACTGATCTCGTGACTGATCATGCACTGACCACGTGGCTATCATGCTCTGCTCACGTGGCTGATCATGCAACGATCACGTAGCAACCATGTACTGGTCACGTGACTGATCATGCACTGATCACGTGACTGATCATGCACTGATCTCGTGTCTGATCATGCACTGATCACGTGGCTATCATGCACTGCTCACATGGCTGATCATGCCATGATCACGCAGCTACCATGTACTGGTCACATGACTGATCATGCACTGATCACGTGACTGATCATGCAGTGATCACGTGGCTATCATGAACTACTCACGTGGCTGATCATGCAATGATCATGTAGCTACCATGTACAGGTCACGTGAATGATCATACACCCATCAGGTGACTGATCATGCACTGATCACGTGGCTATCATGCACTGATCACGAGACTGATCATGCACTGTTCACGTCTATATCATGCACTGATCACATGACTGCCCGTGCACTGATCACGTGGATGATCATACATTAATCTTGTGACAGATCATGCACTGATCACGTGGCTGATCATGCACTGATACCGTGACTGAGCATGGACTGATCACATGACTATCATGTAGTGATCACGTGACTTAATGGCGCTGATCATGTGACTGATCATGTGCTGATCATGTTTGCTATCATACACTGATCATGTGCCTCTGAAGGCAATAAACAAAGAGCTGAGTAGGCACGAATAAAACAGTCAGCAGGCAATAATCATGGAACACAGGTGTGAGGAATCATGCTGCTCAGCTGGCAATAATCAAGCAGCTGAGCAGGCAGGAATCATGCAGCTCAGCTGGCAATTGTCAAGCAGATGAGCAGACAGTAATCACGCAGCTCAGCAGGCCCAGATCACGTGACTGAGCATGCACTGTTCACGTGGCTTATCATACACTGATCACGTGATGATCATGTACTGATCACTTGGATATCATGCACTGATCACGTGGCTGATCATGCACTGATCACGTGACTGATCATGCACTGATCTCGTGTCTGATCATGCACTGATCACGTGGCTATCATGCACTGCTCACGTGGCTGATCATGCCATGATCACGCAGCTACCATGTACTGGTCACATGACTGATCATGCACTGATCACGTGACTGATCATGCAGTGATCACGTGGCTATCATGAACTACTCACGTGACTGATCATGCAATGATCATGTAGCTACCATGTACAGGTCACGTGAATGATCATACACCCATCAGGTGACTGATCATGCACTGATCACGTGGCTATCATGCACTGATCACGAGACTGATCATGCACTGTTCACGTCTATATCATGCACTGATCACATGACTGCCCGTGCACTGATCACGTGGATGATCATACACTAATCTTTGACAGATCATGCACTGATCACGTGGCTGATCATGCACTGATACCGTGACTGAGCATGGACTGATCACATGACTATCATGTAGTGATCACGTGACTTAATGGCGCTGATCATGTGACTGATCATGCGCTGATCATGTTTGCTATCATACACTGATCATGTGCCTCTGGAGGCAATAAACAAAGAGCTGAGTAGGCACGAATCAAACAGTCAGCAGGCAATAATCATGGAACACAGGTGTGAGGAATCATGCTGCTCAGCTGGCAATAATCAAGCAGCTGAGCAGGCAGGAATTACGCAGCACAGCTGGCAATTGTCAAGCAGATGACAGGCAGGAATCGTGCAGCTCAGCTGGCAATTGTCAAGCAGATGAGCAGACAGTAATCACGCAGCTCAGCAGGCCCAGATCACGTGACTGAGCATGCACTGTTCACGTGGCTGATCATACACTGATCACGTGATGATCATGTACTAATCACTTGGATATCATGCACTGATCACGTGGCTGATCATACACTGTTCACGTGTCTGACCATGCACTGATCACGTGGCTGATCATACACTGCTCACGTAACTGATCATGCACTGATCACGTGGCTATCATGCACTGATCACGTGGCTGAACATGCACTGTTCACGTGGCTGATCACACACCTGTCACGTGACATATCATGCACTGATCACGTGGCACTCATGCACTGATCACGTGGCTGATCATACTCTGCTCACGTAACTCATGCACACATCACGTGGCTATCATGCACTGCTCACGTGGCTCGTCATGGAATGATCACGTAGCAACCATATACTGGTAACGTGACTGATCATGCAAAGATCACGTAAATGATCATGCACTCTTCACGTGACTGATCATGTACTGATCACGTGACTGATCATGCACTGACCACGTGGCTATCATGCTCTGCTCACGTGGCTGATCATGCAACGATCACGTAGCAACCATGTACTGGTCACGTGACTGATCATGCACTGATCACGTAATTGATCCTGCACTGATCACGTGGCTCATCATGCACTGATCACGTGGCTGATCACACATGTATCACGTGACTGATCATGCACTGATCCCGTGGCTCTCATGCACTGATCACGTGGCTGTCATGCACTGATCACGTGGATATCATGCACTGATCATGTGGCTGATCACAAACGTATCACATGACTGATCATGCACTGATCCCGTGGCTCTCATGCACTGATCACGTGGCTCTCATGCACTGATCACGTGGCTATCATGCACTGCTCACGTGGCTGATCATGCCATGATCACGCAGCTACCATGTACTGGTCACATGACTGATCATGCACTGATCACGTGACTGATCATGCAGTGATCACGTGGCTATCATGAACTACTCACGTGGCTGATCATGCAATGATCATGTAGCTAACATGTACAGGTCACGTGAATGATCATACACCCGTCAGGTGGCTGATCATGCACTGATCACGTGGCTATCATGCACAGATCACGAGACTGATCATGCACTGTTCACGTCTATATCATGCACTGATCACGTGACTGCCCGTGCACTGATCACGTGGATGATCATACACTAATCTTGTGACAGATCATGCACTGATCACGTGGCTGATCATGCACTGATCACGTGACTGATCATGCACTGATCTCGTGTCTGATCATGCACTGATCACGTGGCTATCATGCAATGCTCACGTGGCTGATCATGCAATGATCACGTAGCTACCATGTACTGGTCACATGACTGATCATGCACTGATCACGTGACTGATCATGCAGTGATCACGTGGCTATCATGAACTACTCACGTGGCTGATCATGCAATGATCATGTAGCTACCATGTACAGGTCACGTGAATGATCATACACCCATCAGGTGACTGATCATGCACACATCACGTGGCTATCATGCACTGCTCATGTGGCTCGTCATGGAATGATCACGTAGCAACCATATACTGGTAACGTGACTGATCATGCAAAGATCACGTAAATAATCATGCACTCTTCACGTGACTGATCATGTACTGATCACGTGACTGATCATGCACTGACCACGTGGCTATCATGCTCTGCTCACGTGGCTGATCATGCAACGATCACGTAGCAACCATGTACTCGTCACGTGACTGATCATGCACTGATCACGTAATTGATCCTGCACTGATCACGT
This sequence comes from Bos javanicus, assembly GCF_032452875.1. Lineage (NCBI taxonomy): Eukaryota > Metazoa > Chordata > Mammalia > Artiodactyla > Bovidae > Bos > Bos javanicus. The sequence continues at coordinate 3,183 of NW_026894233.1, read as the reverse complement.
GGCTCATCATGCACTGATCACGTGGCTGATCACACATGTATCACGTGACTGATCATGCACTGATCCCGTGGCCCTCATGCACTGATCACGTGGCTGTCATGCACTGATCACGTGGATATCATGCACTGATCATGTGGCTGATCACACACGTATCACATGACTGATCATGCACTGATCACGTGGCTATCATGCACTGATCACGTGGCTATCATGCACTGATCACGTGGCTTATCAGGCAATGATCACGTAGCTACCTTGTACTGGTCACGTAACTGATCATGCACTGAGCACGTAATTGATCATGCACTGATCATGTGGCTGATCATGCACTGATCACGTGGCTGATCATGCACTGATCACGTGACTGATCATGCACTGATCTCGTGTCTGATCATGCACTGATCACGTGGCTATCATGCACTGATCACGTGGCTGGACATACACTGATCACGTGCCTGGTCATGCACTGATCACGTGGCTGATCATGCACTGATTACGTGACTGATCATGCACTGATCTCGTGTCTGATCATGCACTGATCACGTGGCTATCATGCACTGCTCACGTGGCTGATCATGCCATGATCACGCAGCTACCATGTACTGGTCACATGACTGATCATGCACTGATCACGTGACTGATCATGCAGTGATCACGTGGCTATCATGAACTACTCACGTGGCTGATCATGCAATGGTCATGTAGCTACCATGTACAGGTCACGTGAATGATCATACACCCATCAGGTGACTGATCATGCACTGATCACGTGGCTATCATGCACTGATCACGAGACTGATCATGCACTGTTCACGTCTATATCATGCACTGATCACATGACTGCCCGTGCACTGATCACATGAATGATCATACACTAATCTTGTGACAGATCATGCACTGATCACGTGGCTGATCATGCACTGATACCGTGACTGAGCATGGACTCATCACATGAGTATCATGTAGTGATCACGTGACTTAATGGCGCTGATGATGTGACTGATCATGCGCTGATCATGTTTGCTATCATACACTGATCATGTGCCTCTGGAGGCAATAAACAAAGAGCTGAGTAGGCACGAATCAAACAGTCAGCAGGCAATAATCATGGAACACAGGTGTGAGGAATCATGCTGCTCAGCTGGCAATAATCAAGCAGCTGAGCATTCAGGAATCGTGCAGCTCAGCTGGCAATTGTCAAGCAGATGAGCAGACAGTAATCACGCAGCTCAGCAGGCCCAGATCACGTGACTGAGCATGCACTGTTCACGTGGCTGATCATACACTGATCACGTGGCTATCATGCACTGATCACGTGGCTATCATGCACTGATCACGTGGCTGATCAGGCAATGATCACGTAGCTACCATGTACTGGTCACGTGACTGATCATGCACTGAGCACGTAATTGATCATGCACTGATCATGTGGCTGATCATGCACTGATCACGTGGCTGATCATACACTGATCACATAACTGATCATGCACTGATCACGTGACTGATCATGCACTGATCACGTGGCTATCATGCACTGATCACTTGGCTGGACATACACTGATCACGTGCCTGGTCATGCACTGATCACGTGGCTGATCATGCACTGATCACGTGACTGATCATGCACTGATCTCGTGTCTGATCATGCACTGATCACGTGGCTATCATGCACTGCTCACCTGGCTGATCATGCCATGATCACGCAGCTACCATGTACTGGTCACATGACTGATCATGCACTGATCACGTGACTGATCATGCAGTGATCACGTGGCTATCATGAACTACTCACGTGGCTGATCATGCAATGATCATGTAGCTACCATGTACAGGTCACGTGAATGATCATACACCCATCAGGTGACTGATCATGCACTGATCACGTGGCTATCATGCACTGATCACGAGACTGATCATGCACTGTTCACGTCTATATCATGCACTGATCACATGACTGCCCGTGCACTGATCACGTGGATGATCATACATTAATCTTGTGACAGATCATGCACTGATCACGTGGCTGATCATGCACTGATACCGTGACTGAGCATGGACTGATCACATGACTATCATGTAGTGATCACGTGACTTAATGGCGCTGATCATGTGACTGATCATGTGCTGATCATGTTTGCTATCATACACTGATCATGTGCCTCTGGAGGCAATAAACAAAGAGCTGAGTAGGCACGAATCAAACAGTCAGCAGGCAATAATCATGGAACACAGGTGTGAGGAATCATGCTGCTCAGCTGGCAATAATCAAGCAGCTGAGCAGGCAGGAATCGTGCAGCTCAGCTGGCAATTGTCAAGCAGATGAGCAGACAGTAATCACGCAGCTCAGCAGGCCCAGATCACGTGACTGAGCATGCACTGTTCACGTGGCTTATCATACACTGATCACGTGATGATCATGTACTGATCACTTGGATATCATGCACTGATCACGTGGCTGATCATGCACTGATCACGTGACTGATCATGCACTGATCTCGTGTCTGATCATGCACTGATCACGTGGCTATCATGCACTGCTCACGTGGCTGATCATGCCATGATCACGCAGCTACCATGTACTGGTCACATGACTGATCATGCACTGATCACGTGACTGATCATGCAGTGATCACGTGGCTATCATGAACTACTCACGTGACTGATCATGCAATGATCATGTAGCTACCATGTACAGGTCACGTGAATGATCATACACCCATCAGGTGACTGATCATGCACTGATCACGTGGCTATCATGCACTGATCACGAGACTGATCATGCACTGTTCACGTCTATATCATGCACTGATCACATGACTGCCCGTGCACTGATCACGTGGATGATCATACACTAATCTTTGACAGATCATGCACTGATCACGTGGCTGATCATGCACTGATACCGTGACTGAGCATGGACTGATCACATGACTATCATGTAGTGATCACGTGACTTAATGGCGCTGATCATGTGACTGATCATGCGCTGATCATGTTTGCTATCATACACTGATCATGTGCCTCTGGAGGCAATAAACAAAGAGCTGAGTAGGCACGAATCAAACAGTCAGCAGGCAACAATCATGGAACTCAGGTGTGAGGAATCATGCTGCTCAGCTGGCAATAATCAAGCAGCTGAGCAGGCAGGAATTACGCAGCACAGCTGGCAATTGTCAAGCAGAT